>NC_137521.1:1817500-1882500 GCF_041902795.1 Electrophorus electricus | reverse complement strand
AGGTCCTTGATGTACCCCACTCTGGGCTCACTGTCCTCCTCAGTCCCTGGCGGACAACATACATGAGTTACATGGGCGTTCTGAGTGGCATGCCAGCAGGACCAGGGATAAGTGGCGTTCCCACTCATGCAGCTGCTGAGCGGTGATGATAGCTAGCTGAGTGGTGAGTGGCATAGTCTGTCTTCCATACACCCAGCCAGTTACAGACCACAAACCTTGTTCATTCAGTGTCTTACATACACCAAAGTGCCACACGTCAGCTGGCCCATGTGGAGTCCTTGCTTCGCCAACTACTCAAACGTGGCTGGTGCCACGTTTCAGTGCCTAGCTTGAACAGTGTCTTCCCTTTGCTGACTGGAGTGAGTGCCACCTGCCAGTATCCGCTGTGCAGACACAACGAGCTGAACCGTGCAAAACTTGGTGTTGAGCCACTAATAGTCCACACAGAAGCACCAGCTCTTATCCTTTTTCTTCGCTAAGACCCCTGGCATTGCACAGGGGCTGGACGATCATAACTTCCCAACCATCCAGTGTGCAATTCATGGTGTGAGGGTGTGTGCCTGGTTGACAGTGACACAGATGAACCAGCATCAATGCAGCAATGAGCTGTTTACATTAGCAGCAACCGGTCTTCCTAGCTGTGATGTTGTCACTGAGGGTTGTTCTCTTTAGCACAGGATCTCAACACTGCCTGGCTTAGTGTCCCCTCTGCCTACACTGCCAGCTGTTTCATCACCACTTGCTCACTTAACAGTCAGCACTGTCTCCCTGTTGAGCCCCTCTGTCACATAGCACTGTGTTTCACTGTGACAATGCAGATGCTAGAAATGCAAGAAACTTTGGTGTAATAATGAATGATCAGATGTTGTTTATAGATCATGTCATAAATTTAACTCATGCAGGTTTCTCCTCTTTAACTTTCAGAGAATTTGGTCTTTTCTCTCCTGGTAGGCCACCCAGATGTTGGTGTCTTTTCATCTCCAGGCTTGAGTAAAGCAACTCACTGTTGGCAGATTTTCCTATGCGTGACATCAGACTCCTGCAACTGATCCAGAACCCTGCCATATGGCTGGTCTTCATTGCTCCTAAATTTTCCCATGCCACTCTACTACATTTACTTCACTGACTTCCTGTAGCTGTTCGTATCAAGTTTAAATCTCTGATGCTTGCCTACAAGGCCAAAAATAGACCTGCTGCCTCCTACTTGGTAGAAATGATCAAAACTATCTGGCAGCAGTAATTTTCAGTGTTGCAGCACCAACTCTTTCCCTGAAGCATCCTTGAACTCTGGATGTGGCTGCTGTACCATTGTGCTCAGATAGCACTAACACTAACTGTTGAGGTAACAGTTGTAATTTTCTAGAAAGATAAAATTAACACTATTAACTTGTTAGTTGAATGGAAGATGAAGATGATGATGTTAAGAGTTACAATGTTACTGTTGTGGTCCAATCAGGTAATCAAGGGTTTGTGCAGCTAGCAGGTTGTGCTAGGGGAAAATGTGCTTTCGTTACTATATAATAGTTTTGCTAGATGAGAGAAATTGTGAACTTATGTGTTTATTTCGCTGTTTAGCACCAGCAAATGCTGACATCTGTGGTAATGTATTAGATTTAGCTAATTCCTAGAAAGCTCTTGCTGTTACTTGCTGCAGAATCTACAATAATGTTAACGCTATTAGATTGTTAGTTGCATGTCTGTAGCTAAGATAAAATTCACCTTATCATGTGAGTAAAAGTTACAAAGTTAAGGGTGAGTTCCACTCAGGTAGCTAGCTAACTAGTTATTCAGGGTTTAGGAATGTTAGCATGTTGTGCTAGGGGTAAATAGGATTTCCGTCCATATATAATTTGGCACGGTTTATAGTGCGTAGGTATGTATGTCAGGGTGTCTGTAGCTGCTGGAATGGGCAGATAGCTGACCTCAGAGCAAACCCAGGGTCTGACTCTGGCTCAAAAATGCATGGTTGCATGTTTCTCCCTGGGTTCCCGCGGAACAGTTCCGATGGTAACACAAAGCTGAACTCACAATAGCATACCATGTGAGAGGGCAGTAGGAGAGCAATGGCATCATCATTTAAAGACGCAGGCGATCAAACCGGCCTATGAGTAGGCCTGCATTGACAGGGTGAAAAGGGTGCTGTAATACTTGATCCTTGTAGTGTTTTGACCAAAGCCTGTCATAGACATTTCATTAAGAGAACATGTGTAAGGGGGCATAACAAGTCCCCTTTGAATTAAAGTGAAGTAGGCCTGGTATCACCAAAGCTGTATATGTCGGTGCCCTATGCCCATCTAATGAAACATATTGACACGTGGTTCTGGCTCACTTACATACCCTGCATATGCTCTGCACACTAATATTTTGCCTTATATTTTACCCTTCTGTCACATTCCAGAGAGCATTCTGCAATGGACAAATGATCAAAATGACATTGTCACCATGTTTCCCTGCCCAAAGTACGTGACAAGACTTGGAAGATTTTGCAGCCTTTATAGCACACAGACAGAAAGAACTAGGTTAAAGAGATTTGGGGGGGATAAAGGAGACAGCAGAAGGGGGTTAAGCAGGGCGAGGATGGGGGTAGTTTGATTTACCTCAGCACAGCATGCCATGGATTATGTAATCCTCTTCCCTTCCCATATCTGGACATTTGGTGGGTTCCATTGGTGCTAGTTTGAAGTAGCAGCTTAATTATTAGCATCGAGAGAGAAGGTAGAATACAGACTGTTGTGTAATTTGATCCGCATGGCTCGAATTGTGTCAGTGTGACGTATGCAATGATCTGCATTTGCCTGCAGGAGTTAATATCTTTGAAGTCATATTGTTCATATTTTTAAGAGTCATTCTCAGAATATTTAAATGTAATACACTGACTCTTTTTAATTCATAAATTAGTAGAAGAAAAGTTTGGATAACTTGGAATGTACTATGATGCATGCTGTCACAATATACTACTTGTGACAAGATAGTCATGATTTCATCTATGCTTTGCACATAATGCACATGTAAAGTTAAAATCAAGAGGACTCTTGGGTCAGTGAAGGACACAGATAGCACAGTGGGGCTCGGTAGTTCTCGGTAGGCAACTGGGTGGAGTGTGTCCCTGAGGTTTTTATACTTTTAAGGCAGGGTGACAACTGATGCCTCTCTGATGAAAAACCAGTGGAATGCTAGACTCGTGCACTGCCATGACAACTGGTCTGTGGCGCAGGGCAAATACAAAAAGGCCCTACAGTGGTGTTGTTTGTGAGAAAATGAAAAAACATGAACGTGAAATGATAGACACTGCCTTTTCTACAGGATCGGATTTGCATGACGTAGTGGGGATATCGAGCCATGCTTAATCAGTGGAAGCCTGCCAGCTTTTCATTACTGCTGTTTTATGTGTTCCTTAATGGAAATGAGGAAATGGCAAAGCCCGTCTTGTTTTCCACTTTGGACTTTCATGCAAATGATAGTCCTGCTAATTCCTAGTCCAGGCTAATTTGTGTTTGAAACATAATTGTGCTTCCATAACGTTGAACTTTGAATATACAGTGACATTACATTTGCCCATAGTTGAATGTCACTGTGTTTTGTTTTAACTGTGCTATAAATGTTTGGCTTATGAGGTCTTTTGACTGGTTAGAACATGGCAGTCCTAACCTTTTGTGTACAAATGGCATATGTAGAATATCTCTTGTAAGCATGTCTTTGTATATGATTCAATGTATGATAACTAAGGTGCTTCTGCCCAAAGTCAGTGTTGCCTAGCAACAGTGTGGGTCAGACAGTGCCCAGACATGTCTCATGTATACGCTAAAGCCAAAAACAGAATCTTATATCTAATCTGTTTTGATTTCAACTCACATCTGCGAATGCTTCATGCATACCAGTGTCCTTGTTTGCTTTGCTAGTCCTCTGGAACTACTTTCTGAGGCAGCCTTGAAGGCGACTATATATAACGTCCCCCATGCACTTGCATGTGAAAATTCACCCTTGGATTTTCACACCACTAAAAACACCCTGGTCGGTTTCTCAGGGTCCTGGGTGGAGCTGGAGTTGAATGGGAACACGGGGCCTGCTTCCCAACAGCTGAACCCCAGCCTGACCTCTGCCTCCGTTGGCAACGGCAACGAGGGTGAGCCCCAGGCCATGCAGGAAGTGGTGGAGGGCAGTCTGGCGGGAGGACTTGAGCACGTGCCCTCGTCATCATCCATCCACAACGGAGACATGGAGAAGATCCTTCTGGATGCCCAGCATGAGTCCAGCCCCAGCAGCTCCTCCTGTAACAGGTCAGAGAAAATAAAAGAACAACCAAAAGGAACTATTTTAGCCCGTGTTTGACAGTGTTTGAGAGCAGGACAAAGATGGGGGTGAAGCGTAGGCTTGGTTGTCAACAGCCCGAGTTTACAGCGGAAGCCTAATGTGTCGACTACTCTGAAAATCTTGGGTGACTTTTATAGCTGAGAGTGGTGGTAAAAGGGATCCATGTCTAAAGCGCCATCACAGTCTCTACTACCCCTTTATGAATAATTTTGAACAGAGAGCTGGTCAGAAGCCACAGATCTCATAACGTGGTCAATTTGAGGGGAAAGGAGAAGATTGAGGGAAGTCAGACAGATTGCACACGATGCTGCAAGGACAATCTTGCTTTCCCAGTGAAGCTGCTGCTAGGCCAAAAAATGGAATTTATTCATTCAGAGTCTGAGATTAAACCAGGCTAGTGAATGCATTGAAGTCTGTCTGCCTTGTCCCTGCTTCTAAGGACGGGGGAGTGCTAAGTGCATAATAATTATTAGATTAGTCAAAATTTGTCTTTGTAGCTTGTTATTTTTAAACACGCTTGACCAACTTGTGTTACAGATGTTTTTATGAAATTTTATGGAAGCTATGTGTGAAATGACCAGAGGGAGGTTTGTAGAAGGTTTTAGCTATGTTGGTGGCGTCACCATTTGCTCCATCTGACAAGACTGGACCAAAAGAGGACTCGGTTCAGTTTTGTTGTCTTTATAAGTATTCAGTGTACTGTATATAGACTGTGATGAAATACAGTTCCCGTTGTCTCAGCCCTATAAGAAACTGAATTGTGGTGACAATAAATGTTTGCACATGGCTGTGTGATCTCTGCGATTCTACATGTTCGGGATGTGCAGGCAGCCCAGCGTTGGTATTTGTATTCAATTAAAAGGTTATCTATTGGAAAATGGGGTAGGGGTTGGAGGACAGCAAATGAGTGGTCAAAATACAGTGCTAACTATGGAGCTAACTCAGCTAGCTAGACTAGTAGGACTAGCTGTAGTCCTTAAGGTCGTCAAAAAGGAGAGTAGCCTATCTGATTGTTTAAATATCTCAGTCCTCATCAAGTGTAAATGCAATCTGAAGCAGTCACACAAATGGTAGACCTATAATTTTAAGATTGCAGGCTAAGTTACAGGGCTATCAGTCAGTGGCTTGTCTAATCCTCACCAGGTCAATCCTGTCGTGTCCAAGTTGAAATAGTGTCGCAGCAACTTTGCTGGAAAAGCTATAAGTAGCACGGTGTTTCTCCAGTGTGACATCTGCAGCCGTGCGGAACACAGGCCGGCCGAGCAGCGAGCACAGGCTCTAAGTGAACTGGCAAACTAGCTAGTTAGTATCTACACGGTCAGAGTATTCTCCTCCCAGTAAAACAATCGATGCTTCACATATAGCAGCTCGAACAGGAAAGCAAAAAAGTAGTAACGTTATAATAAAACTACCTCACAGTTATGGGGAACGGCAGCCATTTGGTATGTTTTGGGGTATTTTTTATTCCAGAAAACAAACAATTAAAAATGTATTTACAAATAAATATTTGTAAAATGTCACTTCAGAATACTGTATTCAGATTCGGCCCCGCCCTTACTACATATAATACATTTGCTCTTTATTTGCTTTTCAGTCCCCCGAGACCTCACAGTCCCGAGCATGAAGAAGGTCTCATCACTTTTGATGTGGAGATGCCCAGTGAGAGAGACGGTCAGGTAAGAGTACCGTATATTCACACCCTCAACTCTGCATACTGAACAACTTCTGGAGGATCAAGCATTCACCCTGTATGATTAAATGGTGTGCAGAAAGCATGGCGTTACTGTGTGTTGTATCTCATCACTGTCAGGAGCCCTGTTGGACTGATTCTTCTTTTTAATCATCCTTGTGTAGTCAGAGGATGACGGTCTGGAGAAGGACAGAGAGGATGACATCCTCTTGAATAACGGGGAAGGCTGGGTGGCGGATTGGTCTAGTCGGCCCGAAAACATTCCTCCAAAGTGGGTGACTTTTTCCCTCAACGAGAGGCATATGCTGTGTGTGCATGATAAAAATTTAAAAAAAGGACCATTGTAAAATCAGGTTTTTGTGTTTGTTGCTAGTCCATGGAGATGGATCGCACACAAAGCGAACAAGCTGTTTGAAATGCTTTTCTCAGGGAGTTCCAGTTCCGGCACCCTAAACGTTCGGGTTCGGTCTCACTGAGCATGAGAAAGACTGGTGCCATGAAGAAAGGAGGGGTCTTCTCGGCTGAGTTCCTCAAAGTGTTTATCCCCTCTCTGCTGCTCTCCCACATCCTCGCCGTGGGACTGGGGTGGGTCTTTCCACAAGCCAGAAATCTGTCAATTTTATCTGCCATCAGACAAGTGTGAAATCAGTTTAAGCAAATTAGTGTCATAGACACTAATATGGTATTACTGGGATAGTCAGAATCTTAACTTTGGAAACCTTGGAATTAAGGTTTGGTGATAGTTTAGAAGCTTTACAATGGAATGATCTGGGATATTCATAAGTTAATATACTCCGCTCTTTCTAGTGTCTACATCGGGAAGAGGCTGACCACACCTTCCACCAGCTCCTTTTAAGCCTAAACCCATACCAGTGCCTGGAAGGTCCATCAGATGCAGCGGTGGCAAAGTTGTGTCCGAACATCTCTAACTAATCTGTTAGATACATTCTCCTCTCCACCCATTCTCTCGCTATTCCTCCTGCTTGTATATCCCCATGTTCTCAGCTCACATGTTCATCTCCCTCATGGCCAGAAAAAGCTGGGAGAAGATTTGTGCGTTGCTCTTGTCTTGTGTTGATGTTTTACTTTGCCTATAACACTGTGGCTAACTGGCCTGTTTTAGGTGTTTCCTCTTCCTCCCCTGTTTGAAGATGTAATTACTGATTAGTAACTGAGAATTCTTCCTTTCATTTATTCTGGTATGCAAGGAAAGCAGAAGTAATCCTAACTTCCCAAATCCCACACAACTACCACAACCACCAGCACATTACCAAACTATCACTTTTTATCTTGTTGGTGTGCTTTGTATCTATGATACAGATGCAGCAGTGTTGTTAGGTTTAGTAGTGTGTAGGACTGTAAATGGCTAATGTGCAGTTATATTTGGATGTGGCCTATAATACTCATTATTCAGCTTCCCTTTGCTTTCCATAGAAGCGCCTTTAGACAAACAGATTGTGTTATGAGAACCCAACCAATGAAAGGGATTAATTGGTTAAAAATCAATTTTACTTTTTTTTTTAAACACAAACCTGATCTAGTCTGATTCTGTTTTGCATTTGGGCTGTGAGGCTTATGTAGCTAACAAGTAAGGAAAGCATATGCCCAACAACTGGATTTCAGTATGCAGTTGCAAGATTGTAACTTGTGGTTATAAGTTTAGATTACTTGTAAGCTGTGCTAACTTTATAAGCTTTGGTGCAAAGCTAAGGATGCAAAATTTTGACACCAAACATGTCTTGACTAATCTACATTAAGGTAAGTAGAAAACTAAAACATGTAACCTTGATTTTGTACCAAACTATTCTTTTTAGATTGCTGTGCTGTCTTTAAAGTAAGTCCACTCCCAGCTTGTGTTTTATTTCTGGCTCCTACAAATCATTCTTAAATTGAATGTCCCCAACACAGTCCAGTGTTCATTGAAAGAAAGAGAAAAACACTTGAGGGTTTGTTTGGTTTTTTTGTGGCTAGTTTCTGTTACTATTTGAGTATATTTAATTACTTGGTTTCTGAATAATGGACTGTTAATAGAGCCCTTGTGTTCATTTATATCATAGTTGTGTTGAAAGACAGAGATGGTCTCTTAAGTGCATTTATG
Source organism: Electrophorus electricus (assembly GCF_041902795.1). Classification (NCBI taxonomy): domain Eukaryota; kingdom Metazoa; phylum Chordata; class Actinopteri; order Gymnotiformes; family Gymnotidae; genus Electrophorus; species Electrophorus electricus. The sequence goes on along the minus strand of NC_137521.1, from coordinate 1,874,401 downwards.
CCCCTCTCTAAAGAAATTTTGCAAGAATTTTTATTTTCTCTAAACAGTAGGAAGGAACTGTGAATCTGAGGACTCAGGAAGTGAAACTTATTTGACAGGAGCTGATGACTTTGATAGGATAAGAGCTGGAGTTCTGTTCTCTAAATTGCTAGGATGGACATTTACTGGTATGGGAGGTATGCTTTAGGTATAGCACCAAAAAAAAAAAAAAAAAAAAAAACAGAAAAAAGTGTGTTCTGTTCACACTTTAATGGGAAAAATGTAATTTGCTTTTCCTTCCAAAATTTGATACAAATTTCAGTGATATTCCTTAATATTAAAGGAGCTGTGCTACTACGGACCACCCCCCGGAAAAATATTGTGCAAATACAGCAACCCTTCTGTTAGACTTGCAAATAGAGGACTCAGGTAAAGGTTTAATAGACAGATCATAGTAGCATTCAGTGGAGCACGTGCAAGCTCGTTCTAATTCTGAGGGATATGTCTGGCTAGACAACACTACAGTTGCTATGCTTGCCACGTACATAGTTGTTTCTTTTGGTGCATATCATGCTGTCCTGGAGCAGGCTCACAGAAACAACTTCCCATGCTTCTTAGTGCCAAAAGGGTCTTCACTGTGATGCTTACATCTGTAAAAATCCAACATCAACACCTTCCGTACACATTGCACATACAAGGACCAGTGTAGTACACTCGTATACCTTTTTACGTTTGAGTTGGTTTAAGTCTCCTGTCAACATGTTTCTCACTCCATTTTGACCTTGCAAAACACCATGCAAGACATTTTGTGTTTATTGTGATGGCCCAGTCATGTTATTTAGTGGTTTGGAGTATGAAGCATTTCTGTAATCATCTATGATTTTAACAGTGTAATTGAATTGTGGCTTTTTGTTTCTCAGTTTTCTCTCATGTTAATCTTCGAAGGTACAGTAAAAACTTTGTTAATGTCATTACATTTCAATACCCTGGTAAGACCTGCAATAAGAATCTTTTTTTTATGGTTGTTTAATGAAGCCAAGATATATTGGTAAGATGTGTAAGATCTTATTGACACTTGTTCCCTTGAATATCATATTACAGATTTTGCTTTATGCATATAAAAAACTTTGGTGTGACCATTTAAAGCTTGAACAGTAACTTGTCAAAAGATTCATGCATCCTGGCAACCCACATTTTGTAATCTCTGCTGCATGTTCCATGTAGGGGAGGTGGGTAGAGAATCCAAGAGGCACTTATGTTGTTTATAAAAAGAGCCTCAACTTTCTTTGCACCTCCTCTGTTACATGAATACATTGTTTGATGCTTCAGATTAGCATCTGGATTGGAAGGCAGATGTGATCCTTAAAGGGGGAAAATAACTGTGAATGACGACATCGTAGCTTGTCACAGCAAGATAAACTAGACCTGCCCTGACTTTAAAGGGTAGAATTACTATATTGTAAATGTTACACACATTTGTTTTTCCTCTTGCTATGATCATGAGCAGAGCAACTGGAATACGTTGTTATTGGAGGGCAGGGCCCTCATGGTTGGCATGCCCTGGCCACTTTGCATTCAAGTATGGTAGGTGTTCAAACAAAATAAATCAGTTTCTGTTATTTTTCATATATTGGGGGGGGGGGGGGAAACAAAATTTACATTAAAATTCCGCATAAAACCCAACATTCTCAAAGATACATTTATTTATTGATTGATTTTATGTTTGGTCATGCTGTGCATGTGTGCGTTGTATTACTTTGCTTTTTTACTGAGTGAATTCAGTGAATGCATAGAAAAGCTTTTTCAGACTGACTGAAGATGAAAATTCATACTTTGCTAAGCACCACTGATATTAATATGTCATGGCATATTAATTTACTCATATATAATGTGCATTAGCATTCTAAACAATGCAGACTATTTGTTGACTACATGGCATCGATTTAAACCAATAATTAGCACAGGCAGTTTATATAGGCCTATATTGGTTATTTTGCTACAGTCTTGATCTACACTGTGATATGGTAACTTATATCAAAATTCAATACCAGATTTTGTTCTGAGTAAGGTGTAACATTTCTAATCAATAATGCCAGCAAGTGTAACAATAGCAAAACTGGCACCCAATACTGGTCAGTACTGTCCTCAATCCTCTGTTAGACTCATCCATATCTCACCCCAATTGGTTAACGTTAAATAAAGCTAATGTTGAACGCTCTTGTTCTGAATAGTGAAAAGTCTGTTCAGCTACTGATGGAAATAGACCAATGTCTAAGTAATGCATGCATGAATGTGTGTGGAGTGTGTGAAAATTTTCCGTGAAGAGACGTGTTTTCCCTCGCTTGCTGAGTGTGATTGCATGGCTTTGTTGGTGGCCTGTGACATGAGAATGTGTACTATCAGTACTCTGTCCCCACAGACAGGCAAGCATGTGTCCTGAAGTCTGGTGGTTTCTCCTGTCCTCATGCATGGAAAAGGTACAGAAATCACGGTATGAGCATCCTTTTACATTCAAACCATTGAAATGGCAGTCCACCAGTTAATTAGTGGTAGTTATATAAGTGCTTTTGTAAAATTGGACATAGGCTGGCCTCATTGTGCTTCAGTGAATTTTTTGAGATCTCAAATGTAATCAGTGTTTTAAAAATAATTTATAATATTCTGAACTATTTAGTTTTGTAACAAAGTAGATAAAGGCACAAAGCAGGCTTCAGATGTTCCTTCCAGCTCTTTCTGTAACAGAAAGTGATTCCTCATCTCATTTGGTTGTGTTTCTGAGTGTATTTCTGTTTCTGTGTGGTCCTCTATCAAGTTCCAGATGAACTGTGTCCATTCTTAAGTTTATCTGAGTTGAGTAATATTTACTCTTCAAATCTCTTTTCTCTGCTGCTAGCACCTATCTTTCATGACCTTCTCTTAACTACTGCATGCTGGAACTGTGTTTCTTGAACTGAGCTCTTAATTACATTGCAAACATCCATCCTAATTTTTAAATTATTTTTTACACAATTGACCTGCTGGAAATGATCATTTGCACAAATGAATCTTATCGTCTCAAAATTCAGACTCCAGAAACCAGTTGGTAAGACACAAGAATAGTGATTGCTGAGTTAATCACTCTCATTATACTCACTGTTATGCTGAATTAAAATGCAAAGGCAATTTAAAATGTTTTTCTTTAAAACTTTATTCTTAGCTTTCTCTTTCCTGAAATCTTATTTAAAACACAAGTAGAGGTTTCTGAACTTTCCTTAGCCAAAACATTTTTAAGGCTGCCATTTGTAAGATATATAATGAATGAGTCACTACATTTGTATGAATACTGTATTTATTATTTTCTTTGCATTAAAAATAATATGATGAATTTCTGCTTCCCAGTATGTTTGTTGAAGAAACCTAGAGGTCAATGTACAATGCAAGAATAATGATCACTAATGTAAAAGACAACCCAATCCAATAAAAAAATAGTTATGATGCTTCCTTCATTCAAAAAAGGAGCAAAGCATAAAGACAAGTTAGTTTGGTTTTCTTGGGGCAATCTACCATGTACTGGTAGAACGTGAGTTGTGTAGGAGGATCTCATACATGGCTGGGATGTTTTGGTTCAAGCTTAGCTTCTCAGAATTTTATAAAATACTTGTAAAGGCACAGAAGAGGCTAAATGAAAGTGTCTTCGAGCTGCAGACATGCACATCACTGCCTCCCCATGGGAAGCCAAAGAGACAGGCAGAAAATCTCCTTTGGGTCTAGTTGTATAAGGGCTGCACATTTTAAAGGTTACGTTCACCTTTTTTGATTTCTTGGCTCCTTAGACAGTTTTTACTTTCACATCAATTACTTAAATAATTTCATAAAGCAAAAAAGCCACACAGCATCCCCATTTAACTCCATTCAGTAGCAGAATACACTTCGCACACGTTACACATGCGCCTCAGATGAAACACTGAGAAATGCTCCTTATAATTACTTTATGGAGACATTTTAAGAAAAGGCATTCTATAATGACAATGTTTTTAGCAGATTTTTCTGCCATTGTGCTTCAGTGAATGACTGTATTCAGCTTCTTTGTCAGGACTTCTTCCTATTCTTGATTGCAGAATAAGTGCTGGCCTATTAGCTAAGTTGCTAAGTAGCAACATTTATAGAAAGCTTGCTGAAGAATATGAATGTGAGGTAGGGTCGCACTGAATATCATATCATTGCGCCAAATCGGTTCGAGCCGCATTCAAGGTTTCGTGTTGCTTGCAGCCATAATTGGCTCAAAGTCCCCATTAACTTATGCTTTTGATGAACCCTTAAGCATTGCTGCTTATTTGTACTTATCACATGAGTTGTGCGTAATTCCAGGCTGCTCCCTATTGGTTGTTTTTAGAGCTAAACGTCTGACACTTCCAGATGATAACTGTATACTGTTTCTGGTGGAAGAATAAAAACCGAAGATGTTTGTGCCACCTCCAAGAAGACAGAACTATGAACCACGAAGAAGAGACAGGACCTAAGCACAGTGGGGATGTCTGGACCATGGCAACAAAAATAGGTCTGTGGTTTTTTCTGTTTTATTTGGTCGGTTTGTTCTTTTTGAGAAAATTAATATTGGTCACTTATCATGCACAGAGGAATAAATGTGTAGTTTAGATGGCCAAAAAGCAGGCGGTGAGAAAGAAATTCTTGAAACTGCATATATTGATACAAAAACTGTTTTGACATCTATAAAATGTTCAAGACACATCTACCTACTATCAGATGTGACTTTGCGTAAACTTCTCCTTTAAGGTAACAATGAGCAGTTCAGGGCAAGGAAGGAAGAAAATTAGCTAGGGAAAGTAGCACACTTTTGCTACTTTTCAATATTAACACTGGAATGCATAAAGCCCAATGCTATTGCTTAAATAGAAATCAAAACATAGTTTACCTCACTTTAAAATAAACTATATGAGAGACAGGAAATTTTAATTTGTTGCATGCTAGCTTTAGTTGTGTGATGACCCCAAAAGTAGTCTTAAGAACTCCTGAATCCTGAGTACCTCTGTGCACTGATTCTTTTATTTTAGCCTTTAAGAATGTTACAGTTCACTTTTCACCTGCTGCTCTGTTTGTTTGTTTGTTTTGAATCATCATAATTTACATATAGGCTATTACAGAATGGAACCCATTTTAAAATGTGGAGATTTGGCCCAGTTTTATATTTAAATTCTTGCCGTGAATAACGAAAGACTTGCATTTTGGAGTTACAGAAACCTATTAAATATAGTTTTGTGGGTCCTTTGTGTATACTGAAGTGAAATTGGGCTTATAGTACCATAGCAGCATGCCATGTGCCCATGGCAACCACGGAAGCACAGTGGGAGTAGCCTGTTGTGTCACTTCACCAGGATTGGCTGATCGCAGGTGTTCTGAGGTTGCCTGTGCAGGGCTGGTGGCAGTCCTACTGGTCCTAGTTTGTGTGTCTGTTCTGGGGGAAATCCTTGACAGTGATTTCAGCTTTATCTATCTCACATTTGTATGTGCAGATACTTCAAAAATAGTATTTTCCATAGATTTATTTGACTTCTGATTTTAATTGCGATTATATTTTTGTATATTGTTGTCTCATCTCAGCCCACGTTACATAAAGAATCATCTAAAGCAAGCAATAGACCTACATGAATAAATCCTGGCATGAAATGTAGAATGCAGATTTAAGCACCAGAATAATCAAAAATCCAAAGAAACACAACACAGATGTAGCTATGTATTTAACTTCTATCTCACATGTAACAGGTCACAATGGTATATTTTATTAAGTGTATTTATTTTTAAGACTAAACTAAAATAACTGCCATTCATGTCGGCTAAGGCCAGTTTTGATACAAGCCACACAGAAAGCTAGCATTTATCACTCCTGCCACAAAAGAAGAAAATGAAATTTTGACACCTGAGCTGAAACATATTTTCTGAGCAACCTATGGAAGAAATGCTCAACAAAGAATAAGCTTTGACCCACATTAGACTCCACCATTCACGTTTGACTATAGAGATGGGCGAATATGTTTGGCTCCAGCTAGATTGCTGTGTGAAGAATGCAACCACTTTTTTCATAGCCTAGTTTATCTCAACTCGAAAAGCAAAATAAGTGCAAATCGCTTTTGGTCAAAGACCTGTCTAGGCAACATCCCCGAGGCCGATTTGGGGTTGGGGATGTTCTGCGTACTCGCCGGTGTCTCATGAAATAAAATAACGCAACCGGGGTGTTCGTCTATGGAGGCAGGGCGGGGCATTGCGCATGCGCGGTGGCCTTCGCCGTGGAAACCTCTCCCTGTCGGCGAGCCGTCTGCATCGTTTTGGCGCAGCGCAGGAACGTGGGGTAAAGGCTGTCACTGTACCCGCAGGGATATCTCTCCATTCATCAATTCACGAAAGGCACATTTTTATTTATTTAATTTTTTGCGAGCTACTGGCTTTGGGGTTTTTTTTAGCGTGTGTTGCGAGCAAATACAAGGGCGTCAACTGTTAAAAAACCCCTGTAAAAACCTCATCAGCATCACTCCTTCAGTAGCTTTGCGGTTCGTCCCAAAGGCGAGGAAACAATACGCACGGAGGGTCCGCAATCGCCGTCGAGATGTCCGGATACCAGGGCAAGAAGAATATCCCTCGCATCACTGTGAGTATTTAAGGATGTGAACTGACGAACGACCGATTTAAATAAATAAATAAATCGAAGACCATGTCTATTGTGGAATCGCTGGTGCCGAAATGGTGGAGGAGAGGGTTGAAGCTTTAAGATGATTTGGGGACCCTGGTCGTTGCAGACACCCTGTTGAAATCACAGCGCGGTATTGAGCCTAGATTCAGGATTAACCCGCTCCGTTTTCGAGAAATGAAGGCGTGATTTGTGTCTTCGTGTCTGAAAGCAGTGACATGCCATCGCCTCCCATGGTTCGGATCAATTATGCCATTGAAATTGCTTCGATTCCTGAGCTATGTGGAATTATTTTTCTTCGAAATTCAACGCACCATGCATGGGTTTGGATCCTATAGGCCTGCTGGCAAATCCTTTTGAACGTCGTATGGGTGGTTCGGAGCCCAAACTGGCTACAATCTAGTATAGATTATAACCTATACTCAACATTGAAAATGAAAGCCATAGAAAAGCCCAACCTGGCTGCTACAAATGTTAATTTGATGCACTGGATAGTGGTATTTCCAAACCCCTTCTAGGTTAACTAATTTCGAAAAGAATCTCAGTATGTTCCGTGCTGTACTGCAGTGGAAAATCCTTGAAAACAGCGACCCTGCAGACGCTTAAAGCACACACCTTGAAACATCCGTTTTCTAATGTAAAAGCCATACTCACTTCAGCTGCCTCTCATATAATAGCCTTCCCTCCTACCGCCACTGAACGTCTAGCGAGCTGTTGTGATAATCGTATTAAATGGAGAAACTAGCTGAATAAAGGTCCTCTTTTGAAAAGTAGGTCAGTGGATGCAAACTGTATTTCACGGCTCAAGCTGTAGCATAAACTACATTTTCTGTGCTAGCACAGTGCCCAGAACACCACTGTGTGCATTAAAGCTTTTTTGAGTGTCTGGACTGGTTTTCCTAGTATCTTAGGCGAGGTGTTGATCAGATCTTGAGACAGAAATTAAGGGTGGCCAGATTGGTAAAGAAGAGAGGAGGTCTTCCAGGCCTGTGCTATTAGAGCTTGCCCACAGTCTCTGAGCACATATTCAGCCATCTTAAGGCCTGGGGTTCCAGCTGCCTAGCAGGTAGCTGCTGGTCATCCCATCTTTAGACGGTAGATCTTAACGATCCACTACTTGATGCATCAATGTGTAGTGGTAGGTCAAACGACCAAAGAATACTCAGAATATTTGTACCATACCTAATACGTTCATCAGTATTAAGGTTGGCTCACAAGTGAACAAGTACGGTCCAAACAGCAGCACATTGTTTTCAAAAAAGGTCATGTTTTAAAAAAAAAATAAAAGGCCGTTACCATGAAGTGGTAAAAATCGTACCACATAACAATGTGAATAATCTGCTTTTGGCCACTAGAGGTTGACAGTACAAGTGTGGCGGTGGAGAGGACTCAACTCCCTCCCCAGACCGTTAGACCATCCGCATGGCAGGCGGGCGATCCGACTTTCTTTCTGTCCATGTGTCAGCCTGACATTTTGTGGCATGGCACTGTCTCTCCCACTGTCTGTCTCTTCCTCCCCTGTGTCCCGCTCGTCTCCCTCATCCTCCTGGTCTCTCCGGGTCAGCCTCAGCTGCCTCAGCAGTGTGTGACATTGTCACCTTGTCGCATCTGTACAAATGCACCATGAGCCCCGCCCTTCACTTTCCAAACCGCACACAGGCACACATTCGTTCAGTTCTTTATTTATTCGCTGTTCATTTAAACCACTGTATCACAATTTAAACCACTCTTTCACAATTCCTATCTGCTCTGGCTGCATTGAAATAAATAATGAATAGCCGCCAGCCTTGTTTTATATGTTGTTGTTGTTTTTGCTTGTTTTCATTACTCACCCACAATTTGTCAGCCTACTAAATTAACAATATAAACCAAAATTGCAATATAACAATATCTAATGGCATGGTTTCCATTATCTGGTATTTAAAATATAGCGTAAAAGGGCCAATAAAGTAACCCCAGCTTACATTCAAAACAAGCCAGAAGTGCCATATAAATCTATTGAGAAGTTTAACCGCTGGATTGTTGTACCTCATTGAGTGCAAGCATACCATGGTAAATAGCGCAGAGTCTCATCGTAGCAGTGGTTAAAAGATCCCAATTAAGTTAATGAAAAAGCCAAAAATGACATTGCAGAGAAAAGTAATGATTTGAAAATAATGAACTTTGAAAGTAATGCAAAAAACTTTTTTTTAAAAAGACGTGTCACCACAGTGGCTGTGCTCCTGAAATCGACATCGCTGCTAGCTGGACGCACTTACTCTTACTTTTATGTTGCTTGTAGTTTTATGTTACAGCTGTTTTGGAATGCTGAAATTAAAAATATTTCCATATTCTTAAGATAATTTACCTCATTATCAGTATATTATATTATTATTGATAGAGTGTGTTGTAGCAGGGAGATTAATTTGACTTGGACCTCATCATTACAGGAAAGGCATGCAAGAAAATCTCCACAGTTAGGTGAGCAGACATCTGGTTTGTGAAAAAGTCTATAGAAATATTTTGCTTCTCAGTCAAGAAATGTTTTATTAATGGTGAAAATGAGCCCTATATGCTACCTCTGCAGTCAGCCAGAAATTATTTTGCAAATGCGTCTCTATCTAATCTATAGTATCATTGATGTTCACGGGGGTCCATGGGGGGGGGAAGCTTTTTTTGTGTGTGATGGGTGATATTGTAGACTTTTATGGAACGAATTTTGTTTTTTTTTCTGTCGATACCCAAAACCTTTCAGAATTTATTAAGATCAGAAACATACCGTCTGAGAATGGACTAATATCCTCTGTGGGTCTACGAGTGACCCATGAGCTACAAGACACCACTTACATTTATGATGTGACAAAGATGTTTTCCATCTCGTAATGGTTCTACCAAAGAGGCAAACCCATAGTGATTAGTACCGGATGTCTTAATTATGACATGTGGTAATAAGTGCTTCATTAGAGCTTTTTCCACTGCATGAAATGTTATCATGGCTGATTTCCTCCATAGAGTTTTTCTACTTTGTAAGCTTTCAGAAGATGAATTTTAAATATCTGTCCACTTAAAGTGATGTCTTTTATGTTGCCAGTTTGCTTATTAATTAGGCATTTAGTTTTATATCTACTTTTGTAAACATGCAGATTACACAGAGTTCAAATGGCTGCCTCGTCTTGCTTATAGCACATTAAATGACAGTTAGATGGGAAATTGACCAAAACTTGCTTTGGAGTTCTTCCCAGAACTTCCCACTGCTTCCATGGACATGTTCACAGAGTCCCATAACTGTGACATACCTCAGCAGAGTTATTTCAGGACACCTGGCTTTAATTTTGCAATTTATGTCTTTTGGTTTTTTTTATATATATATATATATATATATATATATATATATATATATATATATATATATATATATATATATATATATATATATATATATATATAATATCTATCAGCTTAAAAAACTTTCCCTTTTAAGTCTGATCTGCTAAAGACATTAATTTGTTGGCAGACATGTGTGGCCAGAGGTTCTGTGCTGTGTCTTTGGACAGCTACAAGGCACAAATCCATGTGTAAAAGCAAAGCCAGGTGCACGGGTACACTGTAATGCACCACGAGGAGGGGCGAGCCCCAATCTGATCATGGTAACCCTACACCGTGGAAGATATCTGTGATCCAGAAGAACGCTTGGAAGTGAATATGAAACAAAGAGTCCATTAAAGCTGGCGTGAACGCTTAGGACAACGGCACGCCCAGGAATCCCGAGACCTTCGGCCTAGTTAATAGCCTGGCGTTCCCTTGCATCACGTCGAGTCTCGGCTGCTGCCACTTACTGCTGATAGCAATTTGTGTCCTTTATTTAGAGCAGAAGCCTACTTTTTCATGGCCAGCCGTAACCCAATGTGAGACACCAAATAGCGCACGTCCGCGTTTCCACCGAAATCCGTGTAGGGTTTCTGTTTCGTGGGAACCACAGGGGTTCATTTTGGCATGGGTGGACTCTTCGTAGGCCATTGTGAGCATCCTCCACTCTCCTTAGGGAGGTTTGGCAGAGAGAGGAAGACACATGGGCTAGGGTGGCTGTGGTTCAGCAGGCTACAGGAAGTTCAGCCGAGCACGGGCAGAGGGCGGTCCCTTAAGTGCATCCACGTACTCCACCTACCACCACTCCCACTGCTTCCAAGAGGACCCCTGGGCCTGTACCAGTTACACGGACGGAAGATATTGCAAGCATGTGTAGCCACTTGCGGGGCTGTTATACTGAATGATACCATGTTGGAATGATTTATAGTGGTCACATTACAAAAGATGTAATATCGCTTCTGTGCCAGATTAAACTGAGCAGACATAAACCGGTTTTATGCTTCGAAACAAGCACAACATACTGAATAATGGTGACCTGATGTCATCCAACCAGCACAAAGTCACATTTCATTGTCAAGTCAAATTTATTTATACAGCGCTTTTTACAACAGATGTTTTCACAAACCAACTTTACAGATGTCTGAGTCCAAGCCCCCAGTGAGCAATCCAAGGGCGACAATGGCAAGGAAAAACACACTAGAGTGTGAGGAAGAAACCTTGAGAGGAACCAAGACTCAAAGGGGAGCCCATCCTCCTCTGGTCAACAATGGACACCACAGTAGTAACAGTTGTGAGGTCTGTTGCTGACAACTTCAAAGAGAATCACCAGAAGGTGAACTTTGCTGCAGTACCCAAATAGCAATCCAGACCATCATGTCTAGTGTCTAGATTGTCAGATAGAAACATTGGGAAAATAAATCCAAAAGCTTATGTAGTCAAGGATAACACATATTGGAGTGTAAGGGCTTGTAGAAAATACAGATGCTGAAAGTGGAGTGGTAGCTCAGTGGCTAAAGTACTTGACTAGTTGTAGAAGGTTGCCAATTCAAGTCCCTCCATGGCCAAGTGGCCACTGTTGGGTCCCTGAGGAAGACCCTTAACACTCAGTTGCTTGAATTGTATTCAATCATAATTGTAAGTTGCTTTGGATAAACGTGTCAGCTAAATGCCGTAAAACTATCCATGTTTCTAAAGGTTGTGGTCATTACAAAGGGTTGTGTTTAATTGGTTCAAAATAGCTTTATGATTAAACCAACCAAAGAACATTTTTGAAATGCAAAAACTAATGCTTTTGGCAAAATTTTATGTCAAATCTAATCTCTATAGTCAGGCGTGGAATATGATGAGAGCTTTATCCAGAAACAGGAAGTCATTATGTTCACTCAGCAGTCACTTCCTGCCTGCATGTAATGAGCTCCCATCTTCATATTTTCCAAATGGTACAGTTTTTTATGGGTTTAGAAGCAACTTTAAAGTTAAGCCATAAGTAGTGTGATTACTTTTTCAGTAATGAGTAATCTAATTACAGTTTGATCATTAGTAATGCAAATAATTTCTAACGGATTATAGCAGTTATTTTGCCTGCTCCAACAATGTTCGTTTCTGTCTGGTGGCTCAAAAATAACTATAGAACCAGCCAGATTCATGCGAGCTTCCATTTAGCAGCATCAATAATACTCAACCGGTAAAAGCAATGGAGAGCAGATGCTGAAGAGCTCGGTGCCCTCTGTTTCAAACCCATGTTTGTATTTTGTAACTAGAGCAGCCAAATTTGTCAGCAGAGTGCGAGCGGACATTTTAGAAATGGAGCTCGACTGTGCAGTGTTGCTGTGTGCCACCAACGTCAGTGGGGGCGCTCTCACGGCTCAGGAGAGATGGGTAATAATAACGATGTGACACTCACTACAGCTTTGAACTGCAAAGAATCTTGTTTAGTGGGGGGGGGGGGGGTGGGCAAGATGTTTCTTAAAAGATGACACATTTCAGTGTTTTTCCTGTCACTGGGCAGTGTTCATGTAAATCACTTTGAGGTCCTTTTAATATAACTACAAAGCCATGTTTTTCTAAATGTGGCTTCCAGCCAGTGGATTCCAGTGATGTGATGTGATGTGCATTTGTGACCACGATGTTGCTTGTATGAATTTGGGATGAGATATTGGAAGGATGGTTTTGTTTTAACTTTGCTGTAATGGCGCAAGAAGGGGAATCCTTAAACATTCAGTCAGATTTAAATCTTTTTAAGACTGTCTTAGCACTCCATAATTAGCAGTGCTAAATAATGTATAATTACATTGAATAATTACAGTGCTTGGTTAGACTGTGAAGTACTATGTGTGACAGTTGTATTGTTACCTTGCATTCCCTACCCAATCTCATAACAGGGGTTCAGATATGTTACATAATCTTAGCCAAGTGTCAATCTGATTTATTCTCCAGTAGGTCACTGTGCGTAAAAACAATCCAATTAAAGAACCAGAGCTGCCACGTGTGTCAGCAGAACGATGACATTGTGGACGTGAAGCTCAACGAACACGGTACTGTCGTGGTTCATGATCTCCAGTGGTGGTCCTCTCTGTGCCCAGCAGATGCAATACCCATGGGATATCCAACCCAGTGTTGCGTTGAAGAACCACGGCTGCATTTTACATTAAAGTACTGGCAATGAGGCAATATAACCAGACGTGTTATTTTTTCCTTAAACTTGTCATGGTCTCAATTGTTCCGGCCAGAAGGCTGGGCTTGGAGGTGCAGAGGTGCTCGTCTGACAGAGGGAGATTAGTCTGTTTTTAAGCAGCACAAGTTACCAGATCTCCAGCACCATTCTGCAGCCCAGCTCAGAAACGAACCACAACATGAGATGGTGGTGTTCTGTGAACAGACCGGCCTCACCGGCCTCCTCATAAGTTTTTGAACAGTTCAGGATCAAAATGCTGAGGACTGATAGCGTGGCTTTGTTTCATTGTGTTTGAACTCATATGCTTGGGATGATTTACAGTTTAAGTGGTAGGGTTGGCGAAAAGGCAAGAAAAATAAACAGGAGATAGCATTGTGGTTTTTTTCTGTTTGAAAACTATCACTGAGTCTCAAAGGATTTTAACTGTGGGTGTGAAAAGGCAAAGAAACTTTGACATCGCAGGAGCCATTGTGCACATAGATGCAGAGGTGTAACTAACAAAATTAAGGGGCTTTGGATGTTCTCAGTGGTATGAGCGTGGGGCAGCCAAGGGGCTGTAAAGGCGAGATTTGGAGTCTGTGTGTGTGTGTGTGTGTGTGTGTGTGTGTGTGAGAGAGAGAGAGAGAGAGAGGGAGCAAGAGCAGTGAAGCAAACAGAAGAGCTTTGTCCTGTTGAAAACGAGGCCTCATGTCCTGTTTCCTTTCCTCTCCAGCTCACTCCCAGTCACTGGCAGATCACGACGACTCTCAGATCACTAAATATAAGCTCCATTGCTGCATTTTGTCATTTATATATAAGGACAAGGACATGGCATGTGTCTGACGTCTGATGTCACAGCTGGCACCAAGAAAGCTTCACACAGAACACAGAACAACAATCATAGCATGAAAAGTCTGTGAAAGATATTCAGGTGCACTGAACTTTTCTTAGGCTTTGGTAGAACTTCTAGTACATCCAGCAGATCAGATGGAGTCTTGCAAAGCTTTTAGGTGGAACCATCATTTTCAGACTTTTTTTCTGCGTAACCCTGCAATTCCCACATCCAGCAAGGAGATTAGGGTATTGAGTCTCTGTATTCTCAGTCGTGATGAAAGCAGGCTGACAGCACAAGACTTATTGTATGCAACTTCAGCTAGACGTAAATGATCAATGAGAGTGGTAATTCCATAATATTAATTCCATAGCATAATATTTTGAAAAAAAGGCAATAATTCTCTCTCATCTACAAACACAGAATTCCTTTGGAGTGAGCGCTTTCGTGCGGGTTTTCCGTCTCGTTCAGTACGGCTCTGAAGAGGAGCGCATGGTAGAGATATCTGCTTATTAGCAGCCGTCCAGCCGTAGATTAGCACTTATGCAGCAGTTATCGCACTGGCACCGGGGCTTAATTATGGACTGCGATGCAACCAAAAGCATACCCGCCTCTTAACCAGTCCCCTTAGACTCCAGCGGGTGAGCAGCTCTGCTGCTGGATGCAGGTTCACCAGGCTGGTGTGTTCTGGTGTTGATCTAGAAAGGATTGTATGCCCAATGCTGGTGAGGCTTCACCGACTTCACTCCTCCCTCCCAAGATTCCTTGCAGCATCCACACTTCAGGCACCGGGCACGGATCACAGGGTCTCCGGCAGTGATGGGGAGTGATGGGGGTTCACACTTATTTATTGCCCTTTGAACCGCTCGTGCGGACACAAGCAAAATGGCCTCAATTTACATTAATCTAATGCTTAAGATAACATTTGTGTTGGAGTTTGTTACATTAAGCTAATGCTTAAGCTAACGTTTGTGTTGGAGTTTGTTACATTAATGCTTAAGATAACGTTTGTGTTGGAATTTGTTACATTAAGATAATGCTTAAGCTAAGGTTTGTGTTGGAGTTTGTTACATTAAGCTAATGCTTAAGCTAAGATTTGTGTTGGAGTTTGTTACATTAAGCTAATGCTTAAGCTAACGTTTGTGTTGGAGTTTGTTACATTAAGCTAATGCTTAAGATAACGTTTGTGTTGGAGTTTGTTACATTAAGCTAATGCTTAAGATAACGTTTGTGTTGGAGTTTGTTACATTAAGCTAATGCTTAAGATAACGTTTGTGTTGGAGTTTGTTACATTAAGCTAATGCTTAAGATAAAGTTTGTGTTGGAGTTTGTTACATTAATGCTTAAGCTAACGTTTGTGTTGGAGTTTGTTACATTAATCTAATGCTTAAGATAACGCTTGTGTTGGAGTTTGTTACATTAATCTAATGCTTAAGATAACGCTTGTGTTGGAGTTTGTTACATTAAGCTAATGCTTAAGATAACGCTTGTGTTGGAGTTTGTTACATTAAGCTAATGCTTAAGATAACGCTTTTGTTGGAGTTTGTTACATTAAGCTAATGCTTAAGCTAACGTTTGTGTTGGAGTTTGTTACATTAAGCTAATGCTTAAGCTAACGTTTGTGTTGGAATTTGTTACATTAAGCTAATGCTTAAGATAACGTTTGTGTTGGAGTTTGTTACATTAAGCTAATGCTTAAGATAACGTTTGTGTTGGAGTTTGTTACATTAATGCTTAAGATAACGTTTGTGTTGGAGTTTGTTACATTAATCTAATGCTTAAGATAACGCTTGTGTTGGAGTTTGTTACATTAATCTAATGCTTAAGATAACGCTTGTGTTGGAGTTTGTTACATTAAGCTAATGCTTAAGATAACGCTTGTGTTGGAGTTTGTTACATTAAGCTAATGCTTAAGATAACGCTTGTGTTGGAGTTTGTTACATTAAGCTAATGCTTAAGCTAACGCTTGTGTTGGAGTTTGTTACATTAAGCTAATGCTTAAGATAACGCTTGTGTTGGAGTTTGTTACATTAAGCTAATGCTTAAGATAACGCTTGTGTTGGAGTTTGTTACATTAAGCTAATGCTTAAGCTAACGCTTGTGTTGGAGTTTGTTACATTAAGCTAATGCTTAAGCTAACGTTTGTGTTGGAGTTTGTTACATTAAGCTAATGCTTAAGCTAACGTTTGTGTTGGAGTTTGTTACATTAAGCTAATGCTTAAGATAACGTTTGTGTTGGAGTTTGTTACATTAAGCTAATGCTTAAGCTAACGTTTGTGTTGGAGTTTGTTACATTAAGCTAATGCTTAAGCTAACGTTTGTGTTGGAGTTTGTTACATTAATGCTTAAGCTAACGTTTGTGTTGGAGTTTGTTACATTAATCTAATGCTTAAGATAATGCTTGTGTTGGAGTTTGTTACATTAATCTAATGCTTAAGATAACGCTTGTGTTGGAGTTTGTTACATTAAGCTAATGCTTAAGCTAACGTTTGTGTTGGAGTTTGTTACATTAAGCTAATGCTTAAGCTAACGTTTGTGTTGGAATTTGTTACATTAAGCTAATGCTTAAGATAACGTTTGTGTTGGAGTTTGTTACATTAAGCTAATGCTTAAGATAACGTTTGTGTTGGTGTTTGTTACATTAAGCTAATGCTTAAGATAACGCTTGTGTTGGAGTTTGTTACATTAAGCTAATGCTTACGCTAACGCTTGTGTTGGAGTTTGTTACATTAAGCTAATGCTTACGCTAACGTTTGTGTTGGAGTTTGTTACATTAAGCTAGTGCTTAAGCTAACGTTTGTGTTGGAGTTTGTTACATTAAGTTAATGCTTAAGCTAACGTTTGTTTTGGAGTTTGTTACATTAAGCTAATGTTTTCATTGGCGTTTGCTGTAATAGTTGATAATACTCCATTAACACTGCATTCGTTTTACATTCATAGAGAGTCATGGCCAATTAATGAGGACAAAGAAAATGTCAAAGAATTCCATTTATTTATTTATTTAATATTTTAGCTTGGACTGTTTTGCATTCCATGGTACATGGCTTTCAGGATTGTAGATAGAGTGAGTGATATGGGTGATGTTACAGTATCGAGATGCTTAATTAATGTAATTTATACCGTTTTACAGGATAAAACTGACTTTGGGTTTAGAGGTTAACATTTTCATTTTCAAATCACAGCATTTTCATCAATAGACTAGACCGAGTAAAGTTATAACAATTGGTCCTCGAATCAAAGATATGATGTAATATGAGGCGTTCTGTCCTCAAACTGCTTTTTCCACAATGTTCATAACAGTGCTTCTCATCTACCAGCTCACTGCACAGTGAAGAACCTTACAGTAAAACACTCCTCTTAAAACCGCCTTGAAATGAATCCAATCTGACTGCAAATTCATGAAGCCTGAAGTTGTTTTGGGATTTTTTTGTAATTTGCTGGTGAGGCAGAAGTATTTCTCTGTTTAGTCTGGTACCCCAAGAGTCCAAATTAAGCTCGGTATGCGACGGATGACATCAGGGTCTTTGTCGTCGTGCTGAATTAACAGGTGTGCCCAGCTGTTGTGAGTGAGATCGGAGCTGTGTCATGACCCTCCCCCCCCCTCTCCCACAGAGCGACCGTCTCCTAATCAAAGGGGCGAAGATCGTGAACGATGATCAGTCCTTCCACGCCGACATCTATATGGAGGACGGGGTCATTAAGTAAGTCGAAATGCGTCCTTGGACTTCGCCAGTTGTCCTCATGGCTCATCTGCCTCTCTGTCACGCAAGGCCTGACAGTAAAAGCTTTTAGACAAAAACTCCAGTCTAACCAGATCTAACATCCAATCTAACATTTGGAGCACATTTATTTATAGTGCAGTCCTGCAGGGATGTGGAACAGGATTCAGACACTGGGTGAATACTTACAGCCTTTTTGGGACCAGCTGTATGTTCTCTCAGTATTAGCATGCCTCCACATAAGAATGCAAACAGGATAAGGAGGGGGGAGAAAATCCTTGGAAAGGTTTTACCCCATATCTTCCCTCATCAATTCTTTTTTTTTTTCTGTCTGTCCATTTATTTACCCCTGTTCCACCCTCTAATGCCTTGTTCTGCCCCGCTCCTGCATTCTTCCTCCCACGTTTCAGGCAGATCGGGGAGAACCTCATCGTTCCCGGAGGGGTGAAGACCATCGATGCCCACGGCGGGATGCTGATCCCGGGAGGCGTCGACGTGCACACCCGCTTCCAGATGCCCGACCGGGGCATGACGGCCGCGGACGACTTCTACCAGGGCACGCGCGCCGCTCTGGCCGGAGGCACCACCATGATCAGTACGTGAGACTCGGAGTAGGCGGTGGAGCAGACGACGCGCAGGGCAGCTACTTGTAGAGGAGAGAATCTCTCCACGCTGGGTTCCAGTGGGACTGCGTGGTATGCGCGAGGCCACAGCAGATGTCCAATCTGGGTGGATATGAGGAGCAGAAGTGCAGCAAGCCAGCTGACTCACACAGGCGGCTTCTGCAGTGTGCGCATGCTTGTGTGTGTGGGTGTGGGTGTGTGTGTGGGGGGGGGGGGGCGCGTGTGTGCGTACGAACGTGCATGTGTGAGTGGGGGGGGTCCGTTCCGTCAGGCATGTGCAAAACGTGACAGCAGTGTACCAGTCTGCACAGGCCAGCAGTGCCTGGAGAGCGCTTCCGGCCCGCGGTTCCCCCGGCCCCCTACTGCACTGTATGGCTATACCACCCCCTTCCCCCCAACATTCTCAGCTCATCTCTCTGACTTCCTTTCTTTGGCTGGTAGATGAAAGGCTGATTAGGCATGGGATGCAATGCCTAGTCCTGGCAGTACTTCAGTGACCTGAAATGCTGACAGATCGGTACCACATAGTAGCGAAGCTGACTGAATGTGTGTGTGTGTGGGTGGGTTTGTGTTTGTGTGTTGCAGTGGATCACGTGGTGCCAGAGCCTGGTGTTAGCCTCATGGCAGCCTTCAACCAGTGGAGGGAGTGGGCCGACAGCAAATCATGCTGTGACTATTCACTCCATGTGGATCTTACCGAGTGGCACAGTGGAATTCAGGAGGAGATGGAGGCCCTGGTGAAGGACCACGGTACCTCACACACACACACACACACACGCACACGCATACACACACACGCACACACACACATGTGCACACACACACACACACACACCCACACACACACGCATACACGCACACGCATACACACACACACGCGCGCACACACACACACACGCACACGCATACACACACACGTACACACACACACGCACACACACACATGTACACACACGCACACACACATGTACACACACACACACCCACACACACACACCCACACACGCACACACACGCATACACGCACACGCATACACACACACACGCGCACACACACACACACACACACACTCTCACTCACACACACACACACACACACACCCACACACACACGCGCACACGCACAGACAGACATACATTCCCACCTCTCCATAACCGCTTTTCACAGTTTCACACAGCATTCCAGGAAATATAATACATGGATGAGGGCTAAATCGGAATGCATGACACATTGTGATTGTAATGCAGTATGTTCTGTGAATGTTTTAAAGTTGATTTTGCAGTAAGCCTTCCTCTTCATCGGGAATTACGCAAGAATTAACAGATGCCACTAACTCTGAACCTAACCTTTTCCCTATTTTATCTCTACACAGTGTAATGGATGTATTCATACCATTATTTTCCCAGCAGAGATTGTTTGTATCTCTTGTACTTTGGTGTAAACGTATATTAGAAAGGTTAGTTTTTCCTATGTCGTCTTGCAAAATTCTGATATTCTGCATGTGTGCTCTGCATCTGTGTAGGTGTCAACTCCTTCCTGATCTATCTTGCATATAAGGATGTTTTCCAGCTTAATGATTCCCAGGTAGGATCATGAAGCATTTAAGCAAGGTGTCTGTAGTTGTTTTCACCACATAAGTAAGATACCCATTAAATACTGTTAAGAGGGCTTAGCCCGTTAGCGTGTGCAGAGGGCTTCTCCTGCGCTCTCCGTATGTCCCGTCGCTGGCCAGCTGAATCTAACTCGCCGAGAGCATTTTGACACACTCTTTATTTAGCAGGGAAGGGCCGAGCGTACTTAGCAGGTGGTCTCTGGGGATTTGCCCAGTGTGCAGCTGCAAACCTCCTCCAGATCCAGAACATGCGAGGCAGTGAGGATTAGTGTCAGCAGTAGGTTGGGGCTTGTCTACAGGTGTCTACTCGGGAGGGTCCTGCAGCGCCTGGTGTTAGCTGGTGTTGCCCGCTGTTGTTCTTTGTAGCACACTGTGTCAGACCACAGTCCTGGAGGGCTGTAGCCCTGTGGTGCTTCGCATTATGCCAAAACAGCTCATCGGCGTCTCACCAAGCTGTCCATGCGCTGAAACAGGGTGCTGCTGTTCTCTGGCAGTCCAGTACCATAAGCTAGTGATCAGTACAGTTTATTTATCACGTGTGAAAATATGATACGTTACTCGTTACAGACATGGTTTTATTTCTAGATCTGCCTTTACACATGGTATATATGTTTAATAGAAAGTAATGATTTCTGCTGATGGTAGAGAGATGATGACTCTGCTAATCGTGCTGGCCAGTCTGGCGAAACGAATCGTCTGCACAGTAAGGCCAAAGCCAGGCAGCCCGTTGCTTTGTTTGATCAATATTTCCCGTCATAGCTGTCCGTGTGCTTTGTTCTTCCCTCACCCCCTGCCGAAATCTCAGCATCTGGCCGTTGTGTGTGTGTTTCCCGTGCAGATGTACGAGGTGTTCAGCGTGATCCGAGACCTGGGAGCCATCGCCCAGGTGCACGCGGAGAACGGAGACATCATTGCCGAGGTACCGCACCTTCGTCCTCCGCCCGCGGCACGCGCGTGGGTCGCCCCGCGTTCTGCCCGCCGGCTTTCGCTCTAACGGCCTTGCTGCTGTTCATTTCAGGAGCAGAAGAGGATCCTGGAACTTGGCATCGCTGGGCCGGAGGGTCACGTCCTCAGTCGCCCAGAGGAGGTAGGACACCTGCACCTTGTCAGGACAATCGTGGTTATATGTGATGTAGTGGAACACCCAATGCCTCCTGCTTCTATGAACTTTAGAGAGACCTTTTTTTTGGGGGGGGGGGGTTGTTTGTTTTTTGCAGATTGTTTTTTTCAAGTGTTAAAATATAATAAGTACAAATTTATAATAGGAACAAGGAAAAAAGTAAATCATTGAATTATACACGTCTGAATGACCTACGTGCATTTCGAAACAAATTAGCATAACTGGGTTGTCTTTCTTGTTCCATTTTGAATCTCATGGATCAAAACATGACTACTTAAGTTCAAGGCCAGATAACGTGCCATTAAACTATCTTTGCCTCCCAGCTCTTTTCGTCTTTGGGGCCATTGGTCAGTAGTCGGAGACACTTTTGGGCCCCTTTAAATGGGGCCGTTGGCCTGCAGACGGCAGCGTCAGCATTCCTGAGCTGCGGCGCGCAGGATTACCCAGGAGCTCCTGTTGTAACTCAGCCTGAATGTCTGCTGCTCAGTGTGTGCCGCTTTTATAGGTGGAGGCCGAGGCGGTCAACCGTGCGGTAACTGTGGCCAATCAAACCAACTGCCCCCTCTACATCACCAAGGTGATGAGCAAGAGCGCTGCAGATGTGATCGCTCAGGCTAGGAAAAAAGGTGACGTCATCGCTGGGGGGGGGGGTTGAGTGGGTGATGATTGCCGTGCTACAAAATCCTGTAATTCAGTCATGAGTTGGTCTCCACGTATTGCGAGCGTTTGCTGGCGAGCGCGCTGCCGGGTCGCTGAAGCCTCGCTGTCGCCGCTCTGCCCTGCAGGCACCGTGGTGTACGGGGAGCCCATCACCGCCAGTCTCGGCACCGACGGCACCCACTACTGGAGCAAGAACTGGGCCAAGGCCGCCGCATACGTCACATCTCCACCCCTCAGCCCCGACCCCACCACGCCTGACTATCTTAACTCCCTGCTCTCCTGGTGCGTGCCGTACACACGGCCCAGTGGGAATGTAGGCAGCACAGTGTGGTTGATGGTGTAATGCAGGCTTTGAACACTAGAGGGCGGCCTTTTACCTCGATGCAACACGACCTGTGTCTTGAAAATTCTGCTAATTCCGCACCAGGTTATCAAATCTTGCTAAACGAATTCATTATTCAGTTGACATTTGACACAAATATATACACAAAATATACTGCCGTACTTGTTAGAGTGCCTGCATTTTTATACTTTTCATCAAATGAACAGAACACATTTTGATACCAGGAACAGCCGTTCAGCTGCCTTTTAGTGCTCTGCGTAGTCTGAGTGGTTCGTTTCCCTGCTTGGAGGATGTCTCTACTTATTGCTTGTGTCTGTGGCTGCACAGTGGTGATCTGCAGATGACTGGCAGCGCTCATTGTACCTTCAACACCTCCCAACGCGCAGTAGGCAAAGACAACTTCACCCTCATCCCAGAGGGCACCAACGGCGCTGAGGAGAGGATGTCAATCATCTGGGACAAGTGTGTGGTGAGTGCACGCCTACGGGTCACGCGGTGCATTTACGCTACTCAGATCGATAGACTCCTTGGACTTACCAGTGGGTGCTGTTTTCAGTTTACTCAATTATTCTCCACTAATATTTCCCTCATTAAATAGGATTTGTGAATCAGTTGTTTACTTTACATAAATTTGATTTGGGTCAAAACTTAATTAGGACCGCTTACGTTACACTTCCATTAAGAAATAATGAAATTTTCTCTTTTTAGTTAAGGCACTTTGTACTTAGAGTGGCTTTGTCTTTCTTCCAGGTGACAGGTAAGATGGACGAGAACCAGTTTGTGGCTGTGACCAGCACCAACGCAGCCAAGGTCTTCAACCTGTATCCCCGCAAGGGCCGTATCGCTGTGGGCTCGGACGCTGACCTGGTGCTGTGGGACCCCGATGTCACCAAGATTATCTCTGCTAAGAGCCACAACCTGGTTAGAGCGCGCCTGCACGCACATTTGCTTACAGCTGTTAAAAAACTTTGGTCCCAGTATCCACACTTAACCTTCAGTGTAAGACCATTTCTACATGCATGCTAACCTTCAGTACAGACCAGTTACTTCTACCTACAGTTCCCCTACCAACAGTGCATCAAAAAGCTTGGATTTGCTCAATTTGATTTGCACTCAGTTATTCAGTTTTTTTTAAATTTACGATTGTCTTTTCACTGCTGTTTTTTGTTCTCTCTCGCTCTCTCTCTCTCTCTCGCTCTCTCTCTCTCTCTCTCTCTCTCTCTCTCTCTCTCTCTCGCTCTCTCTCTCTCCGTAGGCCGTGGAGTATAATATCTTTGAGGGCTTAGAAGTGCGTGGGGCTCCCATGGTGGTCATCAGCCAAGGAAAGATTGTCCTGGAGGATGGAAACCTGCACACCACAGAGGGCTCAGGGCGCTTCATCACCCGTAAGCCCTTCCCTGACTTCGTCTACAAGAGGATAAAGGCTCGCAGTAGGGTAAGCGTCTGAGCCGCCTGCCCCAGGTACGCCGTGCTGCAAGACAGAGGTGTTTCTTGTGTGTTGGCAACATCATGCGCATTTCTGTCATCTGTGGTTGTTTTGATGAATCAAGTCTGCTAGGAAGCTCTGGTCTGAAGATAATCGGTTGTCAGGAAGTTCTGTTCTGAAGTTGGTCAGAAATATTTTGGTGATTTTTTTTTTTTTTTTTTGGGTGTGTATTTTTCTTGATGTCCACTTGCAATGTTTGTGTGGTTTTATGTTCCAAAAAATGGGTCATAACTCATTTTTGCTCAACTGTTTGCCGACCTCCATTTATCCCTTAGAATGAAATAGGCTGTTACTGCGCCTTTAAGGTGGATGTAAGATAACCGAGCTCTGTTCTGATTGGCTGCCTGGTATGGCGCCTCATTCAAAAAGCACTCAGAGCTTAAACACACCTGAGAACTGCAAAGTAAGTGGGCAGAACTAAACTGCTACAGGCTGACTAGGTGGAGGTATGTAAATGAGTGTTTTTGTGACGTGAGAGTGACATTTCAAAACACGCTGCTTTTTCAGGTCAGATCCCATATTTGGACTGTGTCTTTTAAAACATTTACATATTACTTCAAAATTCTTTCTTTCAATAAAGCGAGGTAAATTCAGTTTTCCCTGATAGGATCATTTCATGTAATGAAATTGGAACTGTTGTAATACAAATGTGCCTGTGTTCACAAGAAGGTACCAACATGTCCACTGCCTCATACCCCTAGCTTTACTTCTCTCTCTCTAGCTGGTAACAGGATTGTCTTCTCTCTCCCCAGCTAGCAGAGCTGCGAGGGGTCCCTCGTGGTCTTTACGATGGTCCTGTGTGTGAGGTCACTGTCACACCGAAAATAATGACCCCTGTCACCTCCAACAAGACCTCTCCAGCCAAACCTACACCTCAACCTATTCGCAACCTGCACCAGTCTGGATTCAGCCTGTCTGGTCAGTGGTAGCCTCGTTATGCCTCAGGCATAAGGGCATTTCAGCCATGCGGTGATCCTGTCATAACTAGCCAATGGCCTCTTATTTTTTGGTACGTCGTTCTTGAGGTTTTCTGTCAGATCAACCTGTTTTACTCCCTTTTTTTTTCAGGAGCTCAGATCGATGACAACGTTCCTCGCCGCACCACCCAGCGCATCGTGGCGCCCCCTGGTGGCAGAGCTAACATCACCAGTCTGGGTTAGACTATCCCCTTGCCCAGCCCAGCAAGGAAGGGGTGGGGAGGGGGTGTCGAGAACCACAGGCCCTCGCTCTGCCAATGGGACCCCCCGCCAAGCCCCTGTGAGCACCCCCACCTCCCCATATTACAGCAACCGCCGATTTCCCCCCTCCTCAGCCTAATCGTTTTATAGTTGCCCTGCCATTTGCCTGAACACACACAAAAAAACACTTTATTTTCAGGATTTGAAAAGGAACACAAGACATTAACCTACCTTCCACAAAAGTCTTTGGATTGTTTTTGTTTTATATGAGTTGGGTTTTTTTTGTTTGTTTGTTTGTTTTTTAAGACAGAAAGTCAAGCGGATCAAAACTGAATTTGTTTTCTTATTTATTGTCACTGTATGGAACACAAAGCATGTGGGCAAAGGTCTTGTGTTCCTCATTATACTTCATTCATTCAACGCAATGCCATTGCTTCAGCAAAAGCCTTTGGGGCTTTTTTTGGGGGGGGGGGGGGGGCGGGGCAGTTAAGGAACTCGGTTAGCTAGGTGTTATGTTGCACTTCCTTTCATTTCAGGTCAGTGTTTTTTATTGTGTCGCCAGCTCACTTGTGGATCGCTCACTTTGGTCTTCCTCCTGCCTCATTTTTGCCCTTCTGTACTTCTGCGTACCGTTGTTTTAAGTAGGCTATTCTGGTCTGAAAATTCTCGCGACTTTCTGCAGTTTTGGGGTTAAACTATTTACTGCCCCTTTCTCTATTCAAGGTTGGGAGATGAGAGTGGGGGTTATGACAGACATATAAAGCAGTAAGAACCAGTCCTGGCTGAATTAAAGAAAAAGAAAGACCAGAGTCCTTTTTACTCCTCTACACCTCCCCATTTGTGCCCCAGCCCTTCTATAGTCATCAAAGGGATAGAAGGTTACCATGGCAACTACCCCTCTACACTTGGCATGACCGTTTCTTGGTGATGACAGCCGTGCTGTGGGTGGGTTGTTGCCCCTAGTGACCTCTTTTCACCAGGTGCTATTCCCCCAGCGCTGTTCGTGTGGGAGCGGGCTAAGCGGCTCATCCCACCATTTCACAGCCTGAGGTGTTTTTTTGGGGGGGAGGGCTAATCATCAGCAAGCTTCCCCTCACCATGTCTGTCAGGATAAACCCTCTCTCCCTCCCCCGACCTTTACTGTATGGATGTTTCCATGGTGTTCCATCAGCCATAGTAATCTCGGAACAAGTTGGTCTGGCATGTGTAGAACTGATCCTGTGAAAAAGCTCATTTGATCCATCTTGTTAACTGGGAATGTTTTTACTTTCAAATCTGTTTTCTTTGATGTCACATTCACTTGCCTGCCTGTTCGCTATATGATACAGTTCTTGATGGCTGTCTGTGAGTATTGTTATTATGAACTAAGGATTTCTTATAGAAAAAACATGTACAGAATTCATCCCACTGCCTCATTCTGACAGTTATAATGAAACATTAGTGGTTGGAGACACTGACTTCCACCGCTGACTTAATCCCAAAAATGCAATATTTAGCGTATTCCTGGAGAGGTGCTAATCTAAAATAGCATTATGGGGTTATAGACTCAACATGCCCACAGCATTGTGTAGTATTACTCCTCACCTTTTTATACAAGCAGCCCTTTCATGCTCATGGGAAGCGCAGTCCTGAGCAGTAACTCCATCCCACCTCGGTTATCTGCTCATGGTATATGC
This sequence comes from Electrophorus electricus, assembly GCF_041902795.1. Taxonomy (NCBI): domain Eukaryota; kingdom Metazoa; phylum Chordata; class Actinopteri; order Gymnotiformes; family Gymnotidae; genus Electrophorus; species Electrophorus electricus. The sequence goes on along the minus strand of NC_137521.1, from coordinate 1,847,994 downwards.
TGATCCGTGACAGAAGCTGGTAGTTTGGTGCTGGTTCTTTAAACTCTGCAGTCCTCCAACTTCCATGCCTCGTCATGTAAAGATCTGAATTTCTGCTAGTCGTGATGTCCGTGGATTGCAGAGAGGAAGGTATATTTTAGTGTCTTTTTTTAGTTTTATTTTTATGAATTGTTGTTGCCCTTTGCCATCCATTGTTGAAGGTAAAAAAAAAATGTTGACAGTGTATGTTTTGTAGGCTACTGGGATCTTCAAAGGTTTTCTCTGTCTCTGCGAAAGCTTTGTATCCCATAGGTGTTTATTGAAATGATTTTAAGTATTAAAAAATGGAGCAAACTTTCAGGTCTTCTGTCTGATTCCTGTATAAACCTCATTATTCCTGCTTGGAAAAGAATATTGGAAATATCCATTGTGCTCTGTCGCTCACCTGGTGGTACATGCAGAGCAACACCAAGCTCATGGGGTTTTTTTCCCCCAGGGAGCACACATACCGTAATACTGATAAACATGAAAGTCACCCTGGATACAAACATCTGCCAAATCATGTAAAAGTAGCTTTATTTAGTGTTGACCGAGTTTGACCTTTCATATCCTTAATGTTTTAAAGGTAAAACGTTACAGTTTTGAAAAATGCAAATATTCCTATAAAAACTTTTTAGAAAATTTTGATGGGACAAACTTACTGAAACATTTACTCTTCACTTAGTATAATTCTTGCACTATAGTAATTTATATCTATGCTTAGAATGCACTCACGGGGGCGCCATAATTCGACAACGAGCGTGTCCTTGTACTCTATAAACGCTCGATTTGAGGTGGTTAGTTCATTTGTAACTGCAGGATAGTGCCTTATGGCAGTCAAGGGAATATCGGATTAAGACACCGGAGACTGGTTGAGGTGCTATGATTGCTAGGAGCTGAACCAAGACAAAGGTGCAGGGAGTGAACTACCCCCCCCCCACCCCCACCCCCACCCCCCCACTGTGGCAACCTTGACTTGTTACCCTCCTTCCTACCCTCGTCTTTCCCTGAGACTAGACCCCTATCTACACCCGTTTGGGGACTGGTTTTTGCCTGTGCATTGAGCACAATACACTCTGGAGGATGAACGTGGATATTTAACCGCTGGTGTGACATCTCATTAATTAAAGGCAACTGAACAGCTTTCAGAGATTCACAAGCAATATTAAGATGTGTTTTTTTTATAAATATGGGCTGCGTTCAGGCAGACGCTGCCATTTTTCTAATCTGCTGTGGTCTGTAGTTTTGTTCTCATGCTTCTTCTCTATGTCTGGAGCGAAGTGTGTGTTCCTCCCATGAGAAGACTACTTCGCCCAGACTGAAATCGCCTCCCACCTCATGGCATCTGACGCCTGTGCCGTGTGTCCTTCAAAAGCCGGCAGGCTTCCCGCGTCTGTGATAACGGTGCTGCTCTCAGGCAGCGTTGCTATTACATTACTGACCTGTTCATGGTGTCCATACCGAAACTCTAATCCAAATTCTAGTGAGATCCATTGCAGAAATGTGACTTATTTCACATAAAGTAACAAACCTCACTGACGGTACTGTACATTCCTGTCACTGTTGTGGTTTTCGGTACTTCACTGCTGCCCTGTTTTCACTATAATCCATAATGAGGGCAACATTTCATTCTTCGTACTCTGTCAGCTTTGAAACATAGGAAAGCATAGGGCTCCTACACATTTATCCCTTACTCTATTCATCTATAAACTGTTAAAGACTTTGGCTCAAGTTTCCATTTATCAGACGTTCAAGAGTGCCCAGATGTCAGACTGATTCTGTTTGGCTAATTATTCAGTTTCATTCTTTAAATTACTTACTTATATACTTACTTACATAACCTATATGCTAAAATGTATTTAGCCACACATTTTCATATGAAAACACCCACTGAAACCTATGCTTACAAACTATAGCTTTGTGGTGGTTTTATCTGTTATTTAGCATATCTCACTGAGTTTGTTTGACCCTGTTTCCCTGTGCATTTTATTAGAAAGTGGGTCCTTATTTTCTCTGCACATTTTTTTGGAAACCTGAGAATCAAACATTTTAAAACTGAAGGTGTTGCTTTTTCATTAATTTCATTATCAACACCTATGGATAGTGGTAGTTCAGTAGTTCAGGTTGCTGGTTCAAACCCACCACTGCCAAGTTGCCACTGTTGGGCCCCTGAGCCAGACCCTTAACCTTCAGTTGCTCAAGCTGTACTCAGCCCTAATTGTAAGTCACTTTGGATAAAAGTGTCAGCTAAATGCCTTAAATGTATATGTAACACCAGCTGTGCATTGTTGGTTTAGGGTTATTGACACTAGCTGATGTCTCCTTCAGTTCAGTGTATGACTTAATAAAACAGACTTTTGATGGGGAAATGTACACCAATGAGCTGGTTCTAGTTGAGCAGACAATTGTAACACCTTCATGACTATTGCCAGTTGCTCTGAGGTCAGTTAAGATCCAGTCGCTGCTGACTGAGCAGGCCTAGTCATTATTTTATGCAATGCATGCTACACCATAACATCGGAATGTCGCTGTTTCCCCATTCAGTCTCGTAATTAAAGATACTAGGGGAAAACCTCCCGAAAGGACGTCTGTCTCCTCACAGCTAGTTGCCACCGTGGTTGTGTTACACTCTGCACATAAAAAAATCTAAGAATATTTTAGATCCAACGCTAAAGAAAGAATGGAGAGCGAGGGAGATAGAGAGATAGACGGGGACGGCGTGTTCCGTAGATAGCTGTCAGAGGATGAACTGACGTCAGAACAGAGACTCCGAGAATATCACAGCAGAGCGCAGGTGGGTGTCACGCCATTCTGGTGGTCTGATCAGGACCGACTCGCCGTGAGTCAGACGCTGGCCGGGGGGGGGCTTGGAAAGGTCACAAGTAAGAGGAACACAGTGGTGGTTCTGTAAATCTAAATCATGAAATAAGCTGCCCCTAAAAGTTCGACTTTCTAAGTACTGCCATAAATTACAGCTGTCCAAGACAAGGTTAACTGGGGTTAATCGACAACGATGAGTTTTCAGAGAGCTGTTTTATTTTCGAGTGTGTGCGTGTGCCTCGGGGAAAGCGTGTGGATGTCCTCAACAAATGTGTACAGTGTGCGCTCACGTGGATGACCTCAACGACTGTGTACAATGTGTGATCATGTGTGAGCATAAGTCATGCTCTTAAGAAAACACTACACACTCATTAATAGTGTGTGAAAGCATATCTGTGTGAGCATGAATGTGTGTTAGTGAACCTATCTATGTATAATTCTCAATGTTATAATCTTATTTCAGATTGTGGTCAAAAGGTCAAAAGGGCTTTCATGAACCCTAAACTCTTTTGTGAACTCTTTCTATATCACTACATGGTCCTATAATTCCTTAAACAGGAAATACTGAAGCACCACAGAAAAGGAACAGCAGATATATTGTATGAACTTTTCAAAGGTCTCCTGTGAACTTACAGACATGGATTCAAGTTGCTTCTGGTCCATTAAAAAAAAAAAACTTTTAAAACTTTGGACAATTCGCATACTTTATTGGCATATTTAACATGGTGAGACAGAATTGTTTCCCCAATGTCAACCACATTGGATTTGGTTGGAGTAGTTCAACTCTGACCTCACTGTAACATCAGGGGACATTTGATAAACCAAGTAGTTCTCACAGCAGGACAATTCCGAGGTTTGCAGGCTGGGGGCGATGGAGTAATTTTGGGGACACTTTCCCAAAACTGCTCCCAAAGCACTTTTTAGGCTGCGCTGATATACTGCATGGCTTCCGTGACTGAACACAAAGTTGATTCATATACCATTTAACAAAACATTTAACATGAGTCTATATGATAGAAAAATACTTATACATAGTCCTTGATAAACCTGGGATTTACCATGCAAAGAATGTGAATGCTTGTGCATGTCCTAAGTTACTGGAATATTTGAACTGTAGAACAGAAAACAAGGTGCAGCGCATGTTATTGTATATAAGTTATAAAACCATTATGTCTGGCACATAAACCAGAGCTTGGATAAAGTGGTCACATTCAATTTCTTGTGCATCTGATGGTTCTGAGGTGAGGTATTAAAACAAATTTCTCTTTTATCAGTCTGAATACACGCAGGTTCGTGAGCATTCCTGCTGGTTAAACCACTTTTAGAAATGCAGACAATATAGATGTATAATTTCAGCCATAAATGTTTACATAAAATGTTTACATAAAACAAGATTCCATGATATTTTATTTTCTGTGCAAATGTGCAAAGACAATATTAAACTATAATCAATCAGACTGAGTGCTGATATCCTCCCTTTTGGTACACAATGTGGTCAAACTATTTATTGTCACCAGAACACTGCTGACGTGTTTCGCAGGCTTTCTTTTTCTCTGAAGCGCACCTCCTCGTCTCCTTTGAGCGGCTGCCCATCCGCCAGCCCTCTGTGTCCAGCTTGATAACAGGCTAGTCACACTGTGAAATGATATGGCATTTATCAGCTTCCACCTCGATTCAGTGTCTCCGTCATATTGTCCTGCAGACAGGCGGCGCATGCCTCGTGAGCTCCTGGGCGGAGGTGGGGGGGTGTTGCAGGCGTTCGTGTGCATGCGGCTCACACCGCGTCCCCGTTCTCGCGCAGGGACAGCCGATGGACCTTGATGACCGGAGGGGAGACGTGTACGGGGGGCCCTGCCCTCGCCGGACTCGCCCCCACGCAGCAACACGTCCTCAGCAGGTTCTTGCTGCACGCCCCGGCCACCTTGGCTCCGGCGCTCATGCCCACGCCGCCCCCCGCCGGTCCCACGGAAGAGGCCCGGGAAATGGCCTGCCACTCCCGGCCGTCCCTGGAGGAGGGAGTGCGGGACAGGACCACAGAGGAGGAGGGGCTAAGGCGTAAGGGGTCGGCACGGCTCTCCGAGCCTAGGGAGAGGTGGTGGGAGGGTGCACGGCTGGGGGTGTGGCCCTGGGGACAGGGCTGGGCGGGCCTGGTTTGCCGGTGCGGGCAGCATGCCCCCAGCACGCTCAGAAAGGCTTTCTTGAACTCCTGACTAGAGCACGGGTAGATGATAGGGTTAATGCAGCTGTTGAAGTAACCAAGCCAGAACGTGATCTTGAAGACAGTGTCTGAGGGTCTGTATGCTGGGAAGATGGAGCCTAGAGGAATGCACACATAATAAATCAAAAGACACATTAATAAAAGACACATTAATAGTTTGTCTATACAACAGTCTCTAGTTATTGCACTTTGTGGAACTGGATTATGAGAGCCCCCATAATACCTTTGATCAAAACTTCCAAGTGTATAGTAGAGAAGTTTTTTCAATGGAATTTAATCAAACTTTATAATTAATGGATTTTCTTTAGTAAATGGGAAATTATTTAAGAATTGTAGACAACATGTGAAGGCTTTTTGTTATAATACAAACAAAAAACCTCAAACTGTTCCACATTAATTAAAAGATGTCTGCAAAGTTCTAAAAAGATGAAAAGCTGTGTGATTGTCCAAGACAAATTGAATGTTCACAATGGCTGGAAGAGTCCGATTGAGAAAAATGAGAAAGCGGCGAGCGGAAAATAGCGAAGCGCTGATTGGAAGAAACACGAAGGACAGAAATATATTACAGAACCCACAAATCGCAGCACCTCCCCCCGGCTGTAATGTGAAAGCCTGAGACGTGGCACGTCAGTACTGGCAGTGAGTCTTTTTATAGCCTCATCTATGCTTCACAGCTCCTATCTTAATCAAGGTTAATAGCTTTTTGTTGAATTGCCCTCATAAATACAGACCACCAAGATGGAAGGTGGCTGTGCAGAAAAGGACCTCAGGCAGCCTGCTGGGAGTCTCTCTCTAACACAGGCGGCCTGCTGGGAGTCTCTCTCTAACACAGGCGGCCTGCTGGGAGTCTCTGTCTAACACAGGCGGCCTGCTGGGAGTCTCTCTGTAACACAGGCGGCCTGCTGGGAGTCTCGCGCTAACACAGGCGGTCTGCTGGGTGGAGCCTAGCTCTAGCACAGGCAGATTGCCAGCAACTGGCTCTAACACAGGCTTTATTGTCGCATCTGACTCTAACACAGGCTAAATTCTGGCTGCCTCACTCTAACCCAGGCTATATGTTTCTTTAAGCCTGACCCATTAGCAGAATTAAAGTGTCAAGCCTTGAAATGATGTTTCCTCCCACGGATCTACAGGCTGCGGGCATGTCTCACAGAACACTTTACAAGCGATTCCAGCCGCGGGAAGGGTGTGTGTGTGTGTGTGTGTGTGTGAGCTGGTTGAGAAATGGAGAGAGATGGGCAGAGAAAGTCTCTCTGTATATGGCCATACCGCAGCTATTTCATTGCCCCGGGGGGCAAAGAACTGGAGTTCTATTGTGCTGTTCACAAGTGATTGAATCTCATCCACTGGTCACAGCAGGTGATGTCACTGCTTCATTCACACGGATGCATTTTTACACATCGCCTTCATTTTCATGCTGTGCGTTTAGGTATTAAAAAAGGGAGAAAAAAAAGTATTACAGCCCTCCCCCCAAAAAGAATGAAATGATTTAGGGTTTGCAGTCTTTGACGTACTCTAAGAGATGATGGAGTATAAAAGGCTGCAGGGCTGAAGAAACGACGCCTTAAACTGAAATGAACCAAATGAGAAAACAGTGTTCATGTCTGTAATGTAATGGATACAAAATGATGAATGGCAAAACGTTATACTCGGCAATCCCTAAGCGCAGAAATCGCCGGTTTGAGTCAAGTTAGAAAATCGAAAGGGATAAACCATGGGATGGAAAGGGATAAACCATTTTCATAAAAAGAAGTAACAAAAGTGAATCCGTCTTCATCCCTAGCAGGGCCAAACTCTATCAAGGCACGCGTCCCATTTGGGCCGAAGTGCAGAGACAGCTTGGACACTTACAGAGCAAAAATAAACCGCCGCTGCTCGTTGTGTATACTAAATCGAGAGAGAGAGATAGAGAGGAGGGAAAATGACAAAGAGAGACAGACAGAGGGTTAGAGGGGGCAGGGGAGTCGGAGGGTACACGGTAATCTAAAGAACAGACTGCAGAAACGGCCACTCCACGCATCAACAAGCGCAGAGGCTGCTCAAGTTTGAGACTGAAATATGAGTCACGGAGTAGTGAGCCAGTGTGTCCATCCAACACAGCTTTGATCTCTCAGAGAGTCAAAAGGGAACCCAGCTGAGATCGCGAGAGAGTGACAGAGATAGCCAGATAGATTGCGCGAGAGAGAGAGCGCGAGAGCGTGAGAGAGAGAGAAGATTCCCCACAGGCTCAGCTGCTTGTGAGACCGCGATACTGAATTTTCAGTGACCCTTCAAAGCCAAGTTTGAGAGGTTTGCCCAGAAACCCTTTAGTTGCCATCCCTCTGTCTACCATCCACTTAACCAGTAATACATGACTTGAGCCAACACAAACTCCATAACAAACTTCTGTTTCTCTGTGGGAACTGATATTTCTGAATTCTATAAAACACTCTCACAGCTACTTATCTTCAAGCATGGCTACATTGTTTTGGTATCACAAATCAACCAGGCAAAAAACGCACAAATTCCTCCTCTGGCCTTTTGTGAAACCAGAGTTATCAAAATATATACTTCTATGGTAAGATTAGAATGAAGGTGTGTTGAAAGGGAAAATATTGTTTATAACAAAGAAATAGATTCAGTGCTATATTGTAAGATTCCTCTATGCAATTTAAACTGTAGGTTTACAGTTTATAAACTGTAGGATTGTATATAAACCCTCTGGGTCTTATGTGTGTTGAACTGTGTAAAATGATGTAATCACATGCAATGGGAAGAAAACCATTTGATTTTACATAATTCTTTAACGGCTTTTTAAAAATCATATGCATATCACTAATTCAAACAGTAGGTTCCTTTTATTAGCAAGACCGTAAAGTTTGACCTGTAGTTTGCTGTTAACAGTCAAACTCTTAACAGATCGGGAGCATATAAATGTTTGTTTGCTGGCTCGTTTTATTTCTTGTATATTTTGTCCATGCTTTAGCTGAGCGGAGCCCCATGAGAGATGTGCGTGACAGATGCTCTCACGGGCTTTGTTAAAGTTGTTCTGTTGTGCTACCATTCATTTTTTCCTAATTGGCTAACACATTTATGTCATGACTGAGAAGGAAATGCTTTAGGAACTGTACTTTTTTTAAAAAAAAGCTGCTAGCAGAGAAATAAATAAGGAGACCTTAATATTTGTAGCTTCTTGAGAAAATGAGGAGCTACATTCACCGCAGATTTACTGCGTTTCCAGTAATACATTAATCCAATTTCCTGTATATGGTTTTTTTTTCATGGCAAGTTGGACTAATATATTGTGGTTCATCTGTGCCTATCCTTGAATAGAAAGGTCTTCTTAAGGAAAATTGCATAGCAATGAAAAATAACACAACTGCTACGTATGTAAAATGAAGATAAGGTCTAGCATGCATTACAGCCATTAAAGTCTTAATGAAACACACTGCAAAAATCATGTTGCATAAATAAACATGACTCTTTCATGCAAGAGAAATCAAGGAAAGTAAACAATGAAAATTGTGTGTGTGCGCGCGCATGTGTGTGTGTGTGTGTGTGTGTGTGTGAAGAGCCTCCCCTGATTCCACGCTGGAATGTCAGAGTAATAATACAATACTGAAAACCACATGGCAGAAGCCTGAGACAAAAATAATTTACCAGTCTTATGTCCGCAAGCCTGTCAACCCATCCCCCTTCACAGTAATTATTATCCCTACCTCCTGTGAGTCTTGGAAAATCAAATTCCCATCCAAAATTCTTACGCCTCTGTATGCAAACTATGCGAAATTATGCCAAAAAAGACATAAAAGTAATGCACTGCATATTTTCTATTGCTTATAAAACATACACACATTATCACACCACAACTAAATGAAATTTTTAAATGTAGTACAAACCTCTGGAGGAATTAAAGTGATTATTGTATTTCACTCCTTTCACACTTGACAGACATGCAATGTAATGGTTTTCCCTCAATGTCTGAGACCACACATTGTTTTTCCTAAATATCCAACACATTAAGAGTGTCAGAATTAAATAAAATTAACCACTAAATGTTGTTATTGTGGAATTCATAGTGGTTACTTAATAATACAACTTAAGAAGATTAATAATCAAATAAATGATAATACAATGAATGCCTTGGAGTTTAGGAAGTTAAATGTATGCTTTGCATTTTCAAAGAATATCATAAGTGCATTATGTTTTATTGGAGTATAATTTATCAGTAGAAGCAACAGAAAGGTGCAATGCATGTTTTACATGTTGTTTTTTAAACAAATTATCCACCTCTGACACCAGAAAGGCTCGGTTAGACAACACAGACAGTTCTGAATGTTGAATGGGATGTCATCTATCAGAATGGAATGTCACTGCCATAGAATGAGATGTCATTTTCATCGAACAAGACCCACTGCCCAGTAAGGGGGCTTAAGCAAACTGGCACTCACCGATAGGCAGTACCAGGAAGAAGGGCAGCCAGCAGAGGATGAAGCATCCGACCACAATGCCCAGGGTCTTGGCTGCTCTCTTCTCCCGGGAGAACTTAAGCAGGCGGAGGGTGAAGTGCATGCGTCCGCGCATCGCCTCGTCCTCCGTTGCAGCTGCGTTGCCGCGGTGTATGCGCAGGGTCACGACCTCGGCATGGTCCGCCTTCTCCGTCTTGCGGCCCTCGCGGAGGCCGCGCGTCTCCCGCCGCGCTACCACGTACACCCGACAGTACATGGCCAGGATGACCGCCAGCGGCACGTAGAAGGAGCCCACGGCCGAGAAGATGGCGTAGCCGGGCTCTTCCGTGATCCGGCACACGGCCTCGTCCTCCGGAGCCGGCTCCTTCCAGCCAAAGAGCGGCCCCACCGAGATGGTGACGGCGAGCGCCCAAATGACCACGAGTGCCAGCAGGGCGCGCTGTTCCGTCACGATAGCCGGGTAGCGCAGCGGGTAGCTCACACCCACGTACCGGTCCACGGAGATCACGCACAGGCTCATGATGGAAGCCGTGCAGCATAGCACGTCCATGGCTGCCCACACGTCGCAGAAGGCCCGGCCGAACACCCATCGGCCAAGCATCTCGAAGATGGCAGAAAACGGTAGCACGGCAGAGCTGAGCAGGAGGTCGGCCACTGCCAGGTTGACGATGAAGTAGTGCGTGACCGTACGTAGGTGCCGGTGGCACACCACAGACAGGATGACCAGGACGTTGCCCAACACTCCAAACACGATGAAGACAGCTAGAACCAGGCCCAGGACGATGGCCTTGGGGACATTCACCTCCGGGAACTGGACTTGACTACAGTTGGTGCAGTTCTGGCCAGGAGACCCCAGTGTCATGCTGTCCCCAAGGAGAGCCATCTGTTCACCAGGGTCAGGCATTTAGTAACGGGCTGACACCGAGGAGCACGTCACTCGCTCACTTTCTCTCTTCATGCCTGACTCTTCCCAATGGTTTGCAAAAGAGATTTTATAGGTCCTTGGTGCTCTGCAAGTGCACTGGTGCATTTACATTTTTGGTCTCCATCTGACGGCTATTAGGAATGTAATGAAATTAAGCTTGTTGTGTGGCAAATGATGTCTCCAACTGATGGGCTTTTAACTGTCTGCACTCAGGAAAAGTAAATGTGCATGCAGAATTATACAAAGGAAATTAAACATCCTTCGCAATATGGGCACAGGTATTTATTTCTCATGCAGGACTACAGTGCCAGTTCACAAATTTATCTTGAGTGTTTTGACATTTTTCACAATCGTGCACAGCTGGTGATCATCATCCAATGGTGATATCTTACAAACGAAATTTTTGTGCATGCCTTTTCGTAACAGAAGAGACAATTCTAGTAATCCTATGGTCTTGAAGTGCCGCCCTTGCTCATAGTGTCATTCCGTCACAACGCAGAATCATTCTCGTCCACGGCCCGAAGTGAGGACGCTTAGACACTTCTTGCTTTGGTCCATGCTGCTGAGATACTTCACAAAGCTCCATTTTCTTTTTAAATACAGTGTTACTCACTTTCCTTTTACCCTCATATTGAACCTGCCCATATTTCCTGACGCAGAGCAATGCAGGATACCCAAGTCATAGTTCAACAGCTGTCGTCATTGTTTGACTTAATACCCAGTGTGCAGTCCTGGCACGCTATAAACCACGCAACGCTTGCTGAACAATAAAGCTCATTGGTGGAAAATAAAGCACATCAGCAGGAGAGAGGCAGACATTGATTTTTGGCCCAATGGCAGGACACTTTCGGTCCCCTGAGTTGGAGACAGTTCCCTGAAGAGGCACTTAAGGTGCTTGGTGATCGGGCTCCCCCTGAAACACACAGAAAGACAAAAGTCAGTGGGCGACTTTGATGAACCTGGCAACACTAGAAAGTTATATCTGTTCGTTACCAATTCAGTCACTGGATTGGAAACTCGGACTGCTATGCCCATCTTTGGGAATCTTACATTGAAAACCTAAAAGATGTGTAAGTTTTAGTTTATTTTCTTTGGTCTGCTCTGTAATTTGACATCATCAGCAAAGCGCTTTTAAGCACCTCAGATCACGTTGTTACAGTTCCTGTATATCTAGTGTTTGTCCACCCCTTACAAATGATCGATCCATCCAGTCTAACACAAGACCAAAAAAAATGAAATAAAAAATCGCATATCCTCAACAGTAATGAAGCACTATCTTGGCTGTTTACACAAATCACATCACTGGTCAGGAACGATGCCCAAATTACAGCACTAAGTTTAGGCTTGCATGCAGAAAAAGAGGTTCCCCTAGACGGAGCAGGTCTGTTCACCCCCGCAGACCCGTGCTCGCCAGACCTCTCTGTCCAGACATCCCTGTCTCCTCTGACTGAGGCCCAGAGTCAGGCCTTCACCCCTCTTACATCCATGGCTGTTCATTCACCTCCCTCCCACTGATCTAGCTCTCAGCCCTTGGACATGCGGGCCAGACGAGGCTGGGAAAGCCAGAGCGCTCCGGACACAGGCACGTGCAGCCCCGGAAAAGCAAGGAAGAACGGAGATGTGTGGATTCAAATTCATTATCGGAAGTGAAGGGATTCCATCAGCATAAATTCAGACCCGGCTCTGCCCCACTTATCACCCGCATTTAGCCTTTAGTCGTTCGTTACTTTGTCCTCTGACACAAAGCAAATCCATTCGTGTATTAATTTTCACACACTTAAAAGAAATGTCCCTATGTGTTGTATTTTATTGTAATTCAAGTGGTGAGTACAAAAATAAATAAAGATCATATAAAAGCATTTTGAAACGTGAAACACCTTTAACTGCTTTATAGTTTGACTTTTTTTGTTAGTTTTAGCTTTTTTAGCTTTTTTTGTTAGTTTTTTTGTTAGTTTGTATCAGAGTGGCACTCTGGTGGCACTCTGATGGATGTCCTTCATACACAGACAGGAATGTTGGGGCGGGGGGTTGTCCTTCCAAAGAACACAAGGTTAGACAGCTCGGGAAATAAATGTCCATTGTTTTTGTGGATCTGCAAAAAAGCAACAACACTGCAATATGCAGACAGCCAAGGGAATCCTCTGGACTGCAGTACCAATGTGCATGCCTGATGACAGATTAGACGTGAAGGGTGTTATTTATAAGAATCCAATAACAGTTTCAGCACTGAATCATTTCTCTCTGCAGAGGATAGAAAGATATCGCTCTCATTAACATACCAGCGTTCTTCATGGATTAACGGCGATAACGACAAATGTGTATAATGACCATCAGATTATGTGTCTATTGATTAACACAGCCAAGGAAATCCATGGGAGCTATGGGCACCCCTGCCCAGGTCTGCCTGAGGTAATTTATCTCCAGCATTGATCATCATTGGTAAGCAATGAAAATTACCTTCAGGATCCCAGGCCTTATGGGAAGTTCTTGCAGACCTCGGCCAAGGTGTGAAAAAACTGCACGCTTGCCAGCTTGCCTGGTCAGAGGTTAGCATTTCATGTGTGAGGACCCTTGCTCTGCTTTGCCCTGAGTCGTACGCGCCAGGGCAGAAATGGAGTCTCTGCTTCGTGCAGTGCTGCTTATGTCAGGGAAAAGGTGAAAAACACGCCCAACCTGAACTTGCAGACAGACCAAATGCATTAAGAACATAGCCTAATGCATTAGGCAATGTACTACAGCCATCTATCATTTAGGCTTAAAGTGCGTCCACAGACAGCACAGTTTTGGGGTATACAGGCTAAGCAGCCTGCTGTTATGTTTCACAGGAAAAAAGGGAACTTCACTTTAACTGCCAATCAATAGCATTTTCTACAGAGCATGACTTGAAGCTAAATTCACATTAAATCAGATTAAGATCTGTTGGCCTTATACTGTTAAATGTGTGAACTCACTTTGCCACATATGAAGACTTCAAATGAGCTGAACAAAACTGAATAATTACACGTAAATGCGTCTCAGCTAACTGAGTTTAAAGGTTTAGATAAATAATTTTTCGCATTCTCCTTCTTTTTTCCTTTTTACGACTGTTAAGCTTACAAGAAGTTGGCCCGACATTCATGTTATTCGACTGTCACATTAAGTTGTACAGTAATTTTACGCAAAACATACCTGCTCAAAGCTGTTTTGGCTTCAACCAGCTTAATGTCTCAAAGCTCAAATCCTGCTTTTTTTCCCATTGTTTAAATGTATTCATACAGAATTCAAAGAGATAATCAGATACGTCCCCCTGACTGACATATACCTATTTATATCTATTTCCTGGAAACTTTCTTAAATAATTCTCTCACTCTTTCACCTCTATACACTGGAGAAATAAACAGAACGAGTGCCTGGTTCACCAGCCTTAGTGCCATCATACTGGTCCATGGACGGAGAGGTCGCAAACTGACAGCCTTCTATCTCTTCCCCTTGTCTACAACTGTCTCTCTCTGTCTGATCCTTTCATCACTGCACTACTCATCACCTGACCTTTAGCTTCCTCCGGAGAGCTGCGCGGGTTTCCGCGCCATGGCACCATCACGCCATTGCACCATCGCCTCCCGAGCTCAGCTGGCGGAGCCCGACTCTCCTCCAACTGTCACACCAGGCGGGCCGTCCCTGCGTGACAAACCCCGCCTCTTTTCTCCCGCTCCAACCCTCCCAGGCCGACCCCCACCCTGAACGCCGACACCATGCATGCTGCCAGGGATGGAAGATGAGCGTTTGGGAAGCTGCACGGAAAGGCATCCCATCCCACGCAGGAGACGGAGAGATGCGGCATCGGCGTAGGTTCCACGGCGTTTACCGCTCGGGTTACAAAACGCGGGTGACGGTGGCAGGAGCCGCGACGTCTTGGAGGCGGTTGCTACCCGATAGCGCCCGGGTTCGAAGGCTCGGGGTGCCCCAGTGCTATGTGCAAAATGAGCTTCTGCTCAAGGAAGGGGGGGGTGTCGCTCTCAGGAAACATCAAGACATCTCCAAGATTGGCTTCATGGGGAGGGCTGGAGAGTCTCCCAGTACAGAAGCGTGGAATTACGGACTTTGTAGGTGTAGGTATCATTCCAAAGACGGAGGGCCCGCTCGGGTGCAGGATGAAGTTGCAATTGGCTTCCTCTGCTGGGCGCTTATCACATTCCCTCAGTGCCACACAGTGATCGGCACTGCAGCCATCGCTTTCTGGCATAGTGTGAAATGGAATGCTACACAACATTCCGACATCGGTAGTAACTGAGGAAGGGATTTTACTGCTTTAATGAAAAGACAGGAATGTAATTCAGGTGACTCTTCCTTTCTAGTGGACAGCCAGAAGGCAGAGGGGCCTTTTCAGATTCAAAACTCTGGTCTGTGGCTATGCAGGTAATTCTCTCTGCAGGGCAGGCTGAAGAGGGATAAGCTGCTAACGATGCATTTATCCTTCTCTGCCAGGTGCTATGCAATGTGAGTGTGTGTGTGTGTGTGTGTGTGTGTATGTGTGTAATAGCGTGAGCATGAGAGAGTTCATAATCAGAACACCAAGGTTTAAACAATTTTTGCTAAATTGCACATGATATGTGCTGATCAAAGTCTATATGGGAAACACCTAGAGACTCTCATCTGCCTGTTGCCATGTGTTAGTCATCTTCTAGTCCATCAGTAGGTGCAGTGGAGAGTGGCTGACGAATTATGCATGCCAACAGATGTGTGTGTGTGTGTGTGTGTGTGTGTGTGTGTGTGTGTGTGTGTGTGTATATATATATATATATATAAAATTCAAAAAATTGTCCATGCATTACGTGTGGTCATTGTAGCCTAATCGAGTTCTTCTTACAGTCTATAATAACAACTGCAGCTTTCTCGAGGTTACACGCTTGTATAGCAGGTCGCTGTCCATTAAACAGCATTTCTGTGACATTTTTGGAAGCGGACAGCGCGCCTAAAATGCACCAAAAGTATAAATGCTTAAAGCGGGTTAGTTATAAGATGCAGTCTCAGATTCTGGGGATTTAGGCACATATCCTATTTAAGGGGTCAACAGCCGTATCCTGGGGTTATGCGCAAGTCCCGCTATGGAGGCACAGAATGTGTTAATATCTGTGAAAATGAAGCTGGAACTCCTGGACTCCACATAACCTTGTCTAAGCGAAGGCCTCATCTTTGAATCGATTCAGCCGAGGCAGAAAGTTGTCTGGTTGCAAGGACCTTGAGATAAGCAAATCAATTCAAATACAGATTTTGTACATAGATTTTTGCATGTGGTCTCGCTATGGCGAGCTGCCGGGTCCCCTGTGTTCATGGTGTGGACGTGTTCAGTCGAGATCCGAAATGTCAGATTTGAAGAATTAATCAAGAATTACAGCACTGAACTGATTCACTTATATTCATAGATTTTACTTAAGGTGTTTCCCAAGAACCCTCAAGTACGTAAAGAGCCCGCTGAATTTCTAAAGAAAACGTTGCATTTTTATCTGCAGTTGTCGATGAATACGAAAAGTAAAACCCGCCCGGCAAGGTTAAACGCTTAGCAGTCCATATAAAACACTGCTCTGCACGTAAGAGTGAATTACAGATCCAATGTCACATTAAGTACACATATTTCAAACTTAAAGCCACAGGTGAGTGCCTGTGTAGATGTATCCTTGTTCATCATTTTTCAGACGATGCTTTAAGATCGAATACTGAAAGATTCCTTGGCGCACAACGATCGAGTTCCTAACCTTTTGCGGTGGTGAGCTCTCTCTCTCTTTTTTTTGGCATAATAATATTAAAAGAAATATCTTGTCAAGCCGAATAGAATTACTTACCTTATGTGCGTGTCACCGAATCCTTGACAAGGCACTTTGCTGTGAATCCATCTTTGCTGTGGCCACCCAAAGGCGAACGGCTATGAGGAGGGACTCTACGGTTCACGGTGGAGAGACAGTGCAGCCGTGCTCCGTTACTGCGGTGCCATGGAGAAAATGCGCTGGCCAAGTTCGGACGCTCTTATCGGGACTATCTGGGACTCCGCGTATTATTCTCTGGGTGCTGGGTGCAAAAGCCAACTTCTGCTGGGCGAAGGCATCAGAATGAGTCAACGCTCGCCCCTCGTCCTCTTTACGCACGACCTCGGAGCTGCTCTGCTTTTACAACTTGGTACCTCGACGTGGCCATTGGCCAGCGATGCGCATACATCATCTATAAACATGCGGTGATTCAGCAGGTGACACGTCAGTTCTCCAAAATAGGTTCCAGCGTCTAGACCTCTTTTTAAATGAAATGTCTGTAATATCAAAATACGAGAAGAGAGAGCTGGATTAAGACAGCAGTTGGGGGAACTTTTCTCCACGGTTTGAAGAGCGACATAAAAAACTGCAGATAGTCTTCATAACAAGACAACACGGCAAGCCTGGCTTCACTGTACCGTTCACTGCACTTCATTTTTCACACAACTGTCAACAAGACGACATCAGAAACGTTTGGAAATCTCCAAAGGAATCTTAGAATTTGAGAGGTCTTCTGTGTCTTACTGCTAGAAAAATGCATTGGTTCTTAGAGGACTTCAATCGTGCATGCTAATCTAGAGAGACATAATATTAGTACACTAGAGACATAATCCAGAGAGACATAATATTAGTACACTAGAGACATAATATAGAGAGACATAATATTAGTACACTAGAGACATAATATAGAGAGACAAAAATTAGCACACTAGAGACATAACCTAGAGAGACATAATATTAGTACACTAGAGAAATAATATAGAGACATCATATTAGTATAATAGAGACATAATCTAGAGAGACACAATATGAGTACATTAGAGACGTAATCTAGAGAGACATAATATTAGTACACTAGAGACATAATCTAGAGAGACATAATATTAGTACACTAAAGACATAACCTAGAGAGACATAATATTAGTACACTAGAGACATAATATAGAGAGACATAATATTAGTACACTAGACATAATCTAGAGAGACATAATATTAGTACACTAGAGACATAAACATGAGACATAATATTAGTACACTAGAGACAATCTAGAGAGACATAATATTAGTACATTAGAGACATAATCTAGAGAGACATAATATTAGTACACTAGAGACATAATCTAGAGAGACATAATATTAGTACACTAAAGACATAACCTAGAGAGACATAATATTAGTACACTAGAGACATAATCTAGAGAGACATAATATTAGTACACTAGACATAATCTAGAGAGACATAATATTAGTACACTAGAGACATAAACATGAGACATAATATTAGTACACTAGAGACAATCTAGAGAGACATAATATTAGTACACTAGAGACATAATCTAGAGATACACAATATTAGCACACTAGAGACATAATCTAGAGAGACACAATATTAGTACACTAGAGACATAATATAGAGAGACATAATATTAGCACACTAGAGACATAAACATGAGACATAATATTAGTACACTAGAGACATAATCTAGAGAGACATAAAATTAGTACACTAGAGACATAATATAGAGAGACAAAATATTAGCACATTAGAGACATAATCTAGAGAGACAAAATATTAGCACACTAGAGACATAATCTAGAGAGACATAATATTAGTACACTAGAGACATAATCTAGAGAGACATAATATTAGTACACTAGAGACATAACCTAGAGAGGCATAATATTAGTACACTAGAGAAATAATATAGAGAGACATCATATTAGTATAATAGAGACATAATCTAGAGAGACATAAAATTAGTACACTAGAGAAATAATATAGAGAGACATAAAATTAGTACACTAGAGACATAAACATGAGACATAATATTAGTACACTAGAGACATAATCTAGAGAGACATAATATTAGTACACTAGAGACATAACCTAGAGAGGCATAATATTAGTACACTAGAGAAATAATATAGAGAGACATCATATTAGTATAATAGAGACATAATCTAGAGAGACATAATATTAGTACACTAGAGAAATAATCTAGAGAGACATAATATTAGTACACTAGAGACATAAACATGAGACATAATATTAGTACACTAGAGACATAATATAGAGAGACAAAATATTAGCACACTAGAGACATAATCTAGAGAGACATAATATTAGTATGATAGAGACATAATCTAGAGAGACATAATATTAGTACACTAGAGATATAATCTAGAGAGACATAATATTAGTACACTAGAGACATAATCTATAGAGACATAATATTAGTACACTAGAGACATAATCTAGAGAGACATAATATTAGTACACTAGAGACATAATCTAGAGAGACATAATATTAGTACACTAGACATAATCTAGAGAGACATAATATTAGTACACTAGAGACATAACCTAGAGAGGCATAATATTAGTACACTAGAGATATAACCTGGAAAGACATAATATTAGTACACTAGAGACATAACCTAGAGAGGCATAATATTAGTACACTAGAGACATAATCTAGAGAGACATAATATTAGTACACTAGAGACATAATCTATAGAGACATAATATTAGTACACTCGAGGCATAATATATAGAGACATAATATTAGTACACTAGAGACATAATCTAGAGAGACATAATATTAGTACACTAGAGACATAATCTAGAGAGACATAATATTAGCACACTAGAGACATAAACATGAGACCTAATATTAGTACACTAGAGACATAATCTAGAGAGACATAATATTAGCACATTAGAGACATAATCTATAGAGACATAATATTAGTACACTCGAGACATAATCTATAGAGACATAATATTAGTACACTAGAGACAATCTAAAGAGACATAATATTAGTACACTAGAGACATAATATAGAGAGACAAAATATTAGCACACTAGAGACATAATCTAGAGAGACATAATATTAGTACACTAGAGACATAATCTAGAGAGACATAATATTAGTACACTAGAGACATAACCTAGAGAGGCATAATATTAGTACACTAGAGACATAATCTAGAGAGACATAATATTAGTACACTTTATACTTTGCAGTTATGTTCGGCCATAACTAACAATTTTAAACATGAAGTGCTTTGCATCTCTTGTGCACATTTCAGCAATGGGGAGGAAGTCACTCCAGACCCTAAAGTTACACATGAGAATTAAAATAAAGGTTTTCTCCCATGTGCTTTACTGCAGGGTCAAATAATTTAATGACAAATTAAATGCAGCTCATGTCTGCAAGTCCCAAGCAGCAAAAAGTCCTCTGTGTATATCAGAAAACAACAGATTATTATTAAGTACAGTAACAGGTAATCTTCATCACTATTAACCTCGTCATGAACATCCAGATTACAAAACAGCAAGTAAGTATCTAAATTATCCCAAACAAAGCCACTATCTACCATTAATGACATATAATGATTCTTGGATGTAATCCACCCATGTAATTACTTACCTAACTATGTGATTATTGGGAGGACAGTTAACAAGGAGTTTATTACTGTCTTCATTACTAAACAATTTGGATGTATAGCTAACTTAACTAGACACTTAGCTAACTACTGCACAAATGCACTGACACGCCTTACACAACACTGGGCATCAATCAGTCAGTCAGTGAGTGAAAATGTGTCTTCTAGGTAATCTCACAAAACTGTCCAGCCAAACCAAGGTAGAAGGTATCACAGTTGGTCTAAGTAAATAACAAACAAGGTCATAATAACATACATAATACAGAGGTACTGATTATGTGGTGGTAGTGATCAGGTTTATGTAGATAATACATTTTATTAATGGCTGGTCAGTTAGCTTCATATTTAGTCTGCTATAACATATATTTAAATATCTCTACAAATATCTGCCAGTGTCAGTTTGTTTCTTGATGATGTACGTTTACTGTTTCTTTGAAGTTAGAAGTAACATTTTCGACATGTCATTTTTGTGAGGTCAGCATTTCTTTATCTTTTAAATAATTTTTTATCTTTTAATAATAAGCGGGGCAGGAGACAATATTTAGTTTGGATCACAGAGGACTTACTCTTTGGACATTTAGCAGTTATAGTAAAATCATAAGCTGTCCCATGTGTTATGTAATATGCTGTACTGCAGTGTATATTACAGTAGCAAGTACATTTTTGACGACACTGCCTGGAAACAGATGCAAACAGTTACACTGACTCTCCGTAAAGGAATCTTGGACCACAGGCGGGATGGCCTCCGGAGACCCGCCGGAACTGGACAGCAAAGATCCTAAAGCATCGGCAGCATCTTGAGCCTGATGCCCACTCATTTCCCCCGAAATGTGCTGGGAATGTCTGTGAGACTGCAATGGTTCCGCCTTTGTGTGCATAGTTGTGCGTGCATCTTCCTCACCCAGCAGCGCTGATGCTTGTAGAGTCGACTTCTAGAGAGTGAATAAATATTTCTCCCCTCTCGCTCTTTCTTTTTATCTTCTCACTCATAACATTTCGTTTTGCTCTCGGACCTTCAGATCCTTTTATTGCTATTTCTTCCCTTTCCTGCTTTCCGACTTTCCTTAGTAGTGTCACAAACTCTCTCCGAGACATTAGCCAGGTTCAAAGCTGCAGCCTGAATGGCAGGCTACGTTTAGGAGCATACTGGCAAGGACCTTGCTCAAACAGCTTCTGGACGTCTGCTTGGCATTGATCAGCTGCCTTTGATAATGGTGAGTTTCGGAGCAGGCACCATGGGACAGGCTACCTTTCTTCTGCCATATAAGGTGTTCGTATATGTGCGAATCAAACAGGCAGCAGAACGCTCAAACACCACAATGCAGACATGCATACAAAGAGCAATTTTGGTCTTCAGTAAATGACAACTGGTCTCATTGTAAGTGATTTAAAATGGTGAGACTTCCCATATGTGTGAGTTTTGTGCTGTTGCTGGGTATTTGTGGGGTGTGGACAGATGTAAATATCCCTCTTGGAGAGACAAGCCACTTGAAGTGATTACTTATTCTACACTACTCAAATACTCCACTTATATTTCCAAAATAAAAGCTCTGACTCCCTCTTCAAATCTGCTCTCCTTTTCTTATACATGCACACACAACACACACAGGACAGAGAAATGCAAATACACACACACACACACACACAAATCCAATCTCTTTTCACAACTGTGTGAAGCATTAATATGGCAAAGTTATGGTTTAAGGGCAGAAATCATATTGAACTTCAATCGCTATAAATGCTACCATGACACTGTGAGAGTGATAACCGCCACCCCCGGCTGCTTTCAGCACCACAGGGAGGGCTGCCCTCCCTGAGTCTAAATCACCATGACAACTCTTAGACTGTTTTTATCTTTTAAATCGCTGTGCAAAAAATAACTTTGCGGATGAGTATAGAAGGTCATGCATCTTTGGGAAATGATTGCGTTTTGGCTCACTGTGTAATCAATGCTCTCTCACTCTCTATGCACACATTCATGTAAGGTAACATTTGATTCATGCAGCACAATTGTAATAGATCGCAGGACAGTGATGTATTTGTCCAATATGAGATGATTTGAATAAGCAAATGTCAGTGGTCTTAGCTAATCTTTCTCTCTCTCTCTCTCTCTCTCTCTCTCTCTCTCTCTCTCTCTCTCCTTCTCTCTCTCTCTCTCTCTCTCTCTCTCTCTGTATTTTATTGTGTTTGTATGTGTATCGCTTGTGTGTGAGGAAACAGAAAAAGAATGAGGGAGATTTGTTTCTAGCATCAAGTGACTATGCAAGAGAAATGCTCCCATGTTCTGACTGCACCCATCTATAGTGATATAAATCTTTGCAATGGTTCATAACAAGATATTCATTGTTAGAGTTGAAACACAGCTCCTTCAATGACTTATTAGATTTTATTTAAGACCCTGGTAGTCTAATGTTGTGCAGTTTACCTTGGCCTAAAGAATGTCATGCGCAGCAACATGTTGGATTTGTGTGTGTGTGTGTGTGTGTGTGTGTGTGTGTGTGTGTGTGTGTGTGTGTGTGTGTGTGTGCGCGTTCTTACCTCAGAGAACCCCTACTGTGAGACACATGTCCAATGAGTAATTATATGGGACCCAGATGTCTCTTCACCTCCATGACTTCGCTCTGGCAACTGCAAATACTATAATTAATTTCGAGAGACACTTCCTGGTCCAGGCATTATCTGAATGGCATTCCTATGCCTTCATGCAAATGTGGTGGAATGAAACCTGCTCTCCATGTTCTGACCCTTAATGTATCAAATTAGGATGGGAAATAAACCATGTAGAAGTAAAGTCCAACTCAGGAGTAAGGCTGGCTGCCACGGACCTAAAAAGCACTATTAATAATATTTTTTCATATACACACACATAATACTTAAATGTGAAAGGTGGCTGGATAATGACATTTTTAATGACAATCGCGAGGTAATGACATTTTTATTCAGATTTTTATACATCATGGTGAAATGTTGAAATATTGAATATATTTTTATCAGCAAATCATAAAAATCGGAACACCAAATATAAGCACCCTTTACATACTCGGGCGCTCCACATCAAGAGCATTTCGACTATCCTGAAACAGACGGGCCCAGTAAAGCTGGCATCAGTGCCGCAGGGGCGCCGGTCTAGAATAATTCCCTAGATGCTGAATAATTCCCTAGATGCTGAATAATTCCCTAGATGTTGAATAATTCCTTAGATACTGAATAATTCCCTAGATGTTGAATAATTCCCTAGATGCTGAATAATTCCCTAGATGCTGAATAATTCCCTATATGTTGAATAATTCCATAGATGTTGAATAATTCCCTAGATGCTGAATGTAGTAGCTGTAGTAGACAGTGGAGAGCGCGAACATTCTTTTATGGTTATTGTATTTAACAGAAAGAGCCCAGTCTCTCTGTTTAATATATTCCTGTCAAAAAAACAAAATAGCGATGATTGTACTTTAAAGAGAATGAAAAAATCTATAATAGTGCATTTTAATAAGAATGCATCAAGACAGCCAACTACGGTATACCATTCAAAGAGTCTACAGTTACACTGTTATAACTGAATTCTGTGACTTACAAGTAGTTTTGATTCAACTTTTTGCTTTGAAACAGAGGGCGCAACAGCAGTAGGTTACCCTAGTCCTACGTTATAGACGTCTACCTAACCAGAATTGTGCAACTGAATTCAGAATACAGATAGACAATATCTAACATGCTATATAAATGCAGCCTAAAACCTAGTCTACTTACCAACCTCCGAATCTCAGGAATGTCCCTGCCCCAGAAAAACAAAGCTTAATCATAACTTTAATTTTTGTATTCTGGTGCCACTGTATGTATAAACACAAAATTAGAGACAAACAGCAAATCAATTTTGTGATAAACACAAAACATAGGCCTACTTTGCTTTCACAAATGGTCTCCAGAACACATAAAGAGCTAATTTTGTGTAATCTGCTTCTAATTGCTGCAAATCCATAGGGTATTAGGTTTAACACTGAGTGTAAGATGTAAACCATTTTTAATCAGTTGCCTTTTGTAAAAAAGCAAAAAACTGGAGAAACGTGTACTGGTATAATTATCTAAAAGAAATGACTTTTTTCCTCCATGATAATGCATATATATCTGTCATTCCTCATACCACTCGTAGACCTAAGACTGATACAGCTATAGGCAGGTATCAATATAGCTCCATGCTGTACACTTTTGTTGCATTAAACATTTCTGTCAGTTATGATTTCTAAATATTTCATATTGCTTTAAGTTTGTACGAGTCGAATTGAAACTAGTCGAATTTCTCAGTTTGGACGCAACGCGATTAGTGAAGCACCTTCCATTGGTTACAAAATGTGCGTTTACCATCGGACCAACGCTACGTTCCTTCAACAAAGTGTAGCATGAGAGTAAACCAAATGAGGGTCAAAAGCCTAACCAGAACATGGTCAGCTGAAAACCTAGAAAGTTTCATTAGAACCTATAAATGAATAGCAGTGTCCACAGAAAAACAAACTGTAAGACTGAAAAACACTAAAATAAAAACATAAAGTTTGGATTTCTGGTCAATAGGTTAAAATGGTCTTTTGCAGTGCCGTAATCTATCTACTGTAAACCTAATATTTATCAAATGCTTAGACACCTGCCCTAAACTAATTTGTTAAACCAGTCTAGTGCATTAAATTCTGACATATTGTTCTTCTTCTTTTTTTTTAAATGCCATTAATGACTGCACATCTAGACTGGTGCAGTCACAGTAGGCTGGATTTGTGACCAGTGTCTATGCCAGGGGCTGTATATGATTGTCTGCAACTGGAATCCTTCGTCTGAAATGTAATCTTTTACACTAATTAATTGAATCTTGAGGAAGCCCTGTAGATTCCTCTCGGTACATCTGTCTGATCATTTTCATTTCTAATAATGGTAAAGTGTGAAATTTCCTACAGTAAACAACATCAGTTTCTGCCTCTTTTTCTATCACAGTGCATTTTTTATAAAGAAATAACACCCACGACGCTAAACAACAACACCCCCACCCCCCGCCCATGTCAAATGTGTTCAGCAGTGCTTATTGTCTTCTAATGGTACCACACATACACTCAGTGTGAAACCTGAGTTTGTTTAAGTGAACACACATTTGTTATCTTGATCAATGACGAGCAAACATGGAGCTCTTGATCAACAGTCTCCCCTTATTTATGTTTTGTTATCCAAGTCAGGCTTGAAAGACTATAAAGTAGCAATGAGACTGACACTGAGCAATGAGACTGACACTGAGCAATGAGATTGAGACTGAGCAATGAGACTGACACTGAGCAATGAGACTGACACTGAGCAATGAGATTGAGACTGAGCAATGAGACTGACAGTGAGCAATGAGATTGAGACTGAGCAATGAGACTGACACTGAGCAATGAGACTGACACTGAGCAATGAGATTGAGACTGAGCAATGAGACTGACACTGAGCAATGAGACTGACACTGAGCAATGAGATTGAGACTGAGCAATGAGACGGACACTGAGCAATGAGATTGAGACTGAGCAATAATACTGAGCGCTGTGTCAAATCTGACAGCGATCAACCCAAACTGTTTAAAGTGAAGTCACTGAATTTCACTTTCAAACCCTTGATCCTGGCTCATTTCAGTTCGTTCATATTGCCCCTGCAAAGCCTGGCTAACACAGATGAGCTAAATGTTCACAAACCCAGTCGCACTCTTTGGTAGAAGGTGGCAGAAAATAAAATAAAATGTCTCATCCAGAGCTTTGAAATACTGAGACATTATTCCACACAAAGCCAAAGAGTTGAATGAGTAGCCTGTAGGGACCAGTGTACCCATTTCCCTATGCTGATAAATGTCTCTTTTTATATTACTGCTTGCTATTACCCTGCTAGCTGTTGGTCAGTGTAGCTCTGTCTGCATCAGAGTCGGCTGCATGTCAGCGGATGTGTAACCCATTAAGGGGTAAATGTTAGTTTAGCATTTGTATAGGGTAATGATTGGTTCAGAGCATCATGGGACCATGCAAACAGGTCTGAGGTCATAGTCATGAAGCAGCATACCTATTATTAAGTTTACTGGTAAGATGTGTAACAATGCAAATCATCTCATAAGCTTGCAGACACAAGGTGGTGTCAATATCTTGCATAAGCCCTATGCATTAGTCCTTTGCATTAGTCCTTTTGACAAAAATAACAATTAATATCATGGAATTAGAGGGTGCCCATATCTTATTTAATAAAGCCAGTCCTGTTACATACAAAAGAACCTGACACAATGACAGTCCTCTGCTAAAAACAGTAGCGATCCAAATAAAAACAGGCAACAGGCAAAAGGGATCAGGTAAACAAGGAAAGCTGCTGTTGAGGGTAAGGTCGTGATAGAACTAACAGTCGCAGGTCACAACTGGGGACTACAATTCATCTGTATCATCCTATCGGTCCCGACAGATGCAGGCGAACGTGACGTCAGCTGCGACAAGATGTGGTGGCTTCTGAAGCAGAACACAAACATTCCTGATTATGTTTACAGGCGTGCTGCATGTGACTAGTTTAACCTTGGACTGACCTTCAGCATAAGAATGAGGCACAGCCTAGATACACACAACCACAGATCCATTACCAAACTGTAGATATATTCTATGAATTATGTGTCACTATGCAAAAGAGATGGAAGTGCCCCCACCTGCTTGTGACACAGCAGTGGTTGACATGGGTAGTGAAAAAGCTACTCCCAGGATGGGATTCTCTTCACTGCGCAAATCGACAGTAGTCAGGGCACACATTTTACAGAGAGTTCTCAAAAAAGACGCCAAGAGTCGAAATTAAAAAATGAAAAGTTCCACTGTTCTTTCTAGCTGCTGAGCTCAGGCCCAGATTTGGAGCCTGTACACAAGCTAACGGAACAACAGTTTAGTTAGGCACCAGGTCTGAATAATGCCAGCTGCACTTCTCTCAAGATCTGAGCAAATCACAAATCTGAGCAAAGGACAGAAACTCTCACACCATCTGAAAATGCGAGATGTCTAAGTGTAGTCCTGCACAACCAGCTATGGTTCTCTGCCCATGTTACCAGTATGACCCAGACCTGCAGGTTTCTCTTACAAAACATTAGGTGAATTCATTCATTTCTTTCCAGAGATTCCACTCAGCCGTTTGTCTGGTCAGTTGTCATCTCAAGACTGGATTACTGCAAGTCACCTTTGGGAAGTGCACCTGCACACACCATTGCACCCTTGCGGCGGATCTTCAGTTTACCCAAGTTCACACACACACACTGCTGTGTTCCCTCTGTTGGTTTTCTGCAGTTGCCAACATCAGATTTGAAACCCTGACATTTGCCTAAAAATCCCCAAAATGGTCCTCCTCCCTCCTAACTGCAAGCACTTGTATCCCCCGCAACATATCTCGCCTCGCACACTTCGTGCCTCTAGTAAACACCTACCCCATGCCAAGAGACAGAGAAGACATGCATCAAGACTGTTTTCTGTACTACCACCCAGATGGTGGAAGGAACTCTCAGTCTGGACATCAGAGTCTCTTGCTGTCTTCAAATTTAGACTAAAGACCCACCTTTTCAAACAGTACTTGAATGATGCACAAAAAATTCTTTTTTTGTGTGGTTTCCCACTGACAGGATTTTAACTTAATGGCATCCTTGGACTGAGGCCAAGCATGCTAACATCAAGATTTTTTTCATGGAGATAACTAAGTACTATTGTGAGTCACTCTGGACAAGAGCATCTACTAAATGCTGTAAATGTAAATATAACCCAGAACAGCCTTTGAAATGTTAATAGGCTGACCAATCACCAAGGTTCTTGGGGGGAGAGATGAGGGTGAGCTCTGATGACTAATGAGATGCTTAATTATTTTAAGAGTTTGTTTTGAGCGTGTCTTACAGGTACGAAGTGAGAGATGTGTACTGTGGAAGCTAGTGATGAAGGCCTGGTGAAGTCATTCTAGAAAAAGAGGTTAGCACTCTGTTGGACTCACCTACACATAATTCTTCTCACCACTGTGGAACTGGATCTTGCATTCATGTGACATGCCTGAATTTCGAGCTCAGCATGATCACAAGAATCCTCCCCCACTCCTCATACTCCAAGGAAGTTTGGTTCTCTGTGTGCTGGAAAAGTCACACACCCCTACAGCAACCCACAGACCAATAACTGTGCAATTTCAGACTCTTAGACTCTTTTAGACTCTTACGTTATCTTTCTTTATCTCTTAAATTATTTTCTTCTCCCAATTCAGTCGTTATGCCAATTCCCAGCCACTAGCTAGCTTCCGCCGTCATATAACTACCAGCTGTAGAGCGTGTGGCAAACATACGTTTTCTCCAAGACACGTGATGCCAAGCACCGCATCTTTTTGAATAGTGGTGCATGCTGCACAAAGACAGCCCAGCGCTGGACCACGCTAACCGCGCTAACTGCACAAACACACAGACGTCCCTGATTGAATAGCGCCACGTGGCTAGGAACTAGGCACAGGCCATTCTCAAGAATTAGCATTTATGAAAAAACATTGAGAATTTTTAAGGTGGCAAAAGATGATGTGGTACTACAGTAAATCTTTCACAAAGTGTGGAACACATAATATATGCAGAATAATACATTATTTACATTAGGACCTATAGGATTGCAATGTCCCTCCAGCACACAATGTGGGACAGTTAGGCTCAGACGTTTTCCTTATTTTCTATCTCATCATCAGCCAGCAGGGAACCGCTTCAGCATTACCTGACACATATTCTGCTTTCCATCAGCCAAACATCTCTGCAAATAAACTACATGTTCCATTAATCTATGTCTTGTCATTGTTTACTACAGAGATTCCCCAAGAATCTGCAATCTATCATTGTTAACTGTTGCTTCCAAAAAATTGTCTAGAGACAATTTTCCTTGTCTTTCCACATGCAATTAAATTCTAGCATTTCAATTCCTACAAATTATGTTGTAAGAATAAACCAGCAAAAATGCACAAGCCAAAATGGTTTGCTTGTTTGAGCTCATATGAGGAGATAATAATAATAATATTTAGTATTTATTTGTATAAAGATTTTAATTTTATATCCAAAATCTCTGCTTTGGGAATGAAAGATTAAACAAAGTTGATATGACTATAATAAATGAAATAAACTATAGATATATGTATCTTAAAGTACATTTTCAATATGCATTTTAATACTCACTGCTTGTATTTCTAATATTTTTGGATACAACCAAACACAGTGATTACTGGAGTACCACAACATTTGGCCAATCATTGGTGAGACGTCTTTGTTGTGTTTTATATAAGATTATTTCCTGTAACTGTAAATACACAAATAGATGCCTGCACATTAGCAGGCACTTTTCATTTGGTGGAAAATGTCCTCAAGAAACCTAATCTACCAATAATGAATCACTATTGCAGGTAAATACCATTTAAATTGCACACTTACTAATTAACAGAAACTCGCCTCCCTCCTCCAAGAGACATGACTTGCGGCACATTAAGTCCCTTAATAATTAGTTCCTTGAGCATCTGCCAGCATTTAATTGAGTGGTGCCTCACCAAATCAATTCCTCATCAAGTGGTATTTCACCTAGCCTGTAGTAACAGAACCAAATGACTACAGCAAAACAGGTTGTCTAACAGAGGCACAGGGTTCAGCTAATTATGCAGAGTGCACAACAGGTCAGCTTCATCATGAATCCTGCCCAACAACATTCTTGAGCTACCGGCAGCTGTGGTATGATTGGTTACGGCAGATGTAGCAAAATATTGCTCTCTCACACATCTTGGTAACATCGGTTCAAACTGCACTGCTGTTGGTTCCTTTGAGTTCAGTGAATGAAATAAGTTGCCCAGTCCTGCAGAACAGAGCACCAAAAAAGTGGTCACGTTCCGTAGCACTAAGCGCAGAAGAAGATAAAGGATTTCTCATAACAGTAATGATGTGAATTCACAGACGTATAATTGAAGCATCTCGGTAGTTGATGCTTGATATTGACAGGCTACGCTGATATTCTGCAGCAACAAAAGAGCTCAAGAGATGTGGTGCGTCAGCTGGATTCATGCCAACACTGTCTCGATTTTTTTAAACATATATTTTAGCGAGAGGTGCTTATGACTGGCTCTAACCTGTTCTGACAGGTGCACTAGATTGAGCGAGGCTACACAAGAGCACAGGGTCTCTTTCTCCACACCATTAGGCTCAGTAAATGAAAAGGGGAAATTGGGTTTCAAAGACATCACACCCATCCACACAGGACTACACACACACACACACTCTCGCTCTCTCTCTCAACTATGCTCATATATTAACATATATTCTCACAAGCAAGCATATAAGGCATTAGCAGATATTACAAGAAGTGTGTTGGCAATGGAGTCAAAATAGTGAAGGAGAGAATTGTGGGTACAGTAGGAGTTTGAGCAGTATATGCACAATTTGTGTAGATTTTACAATAAATAATTCAGAACAGAACTCATGTTGACACAGAGTTTGGTTTATCCGCTGCATTTTATCTCTTGCATTATGAAACAGATAAAATGCAGTTCATAAATTCACCCCCTCTGGAAAAATGATAACAGAGTCATCTGTTGGGTAACTACTAAACCTTGTATGTACAGG
>NC_137521.1:1717500-1812500 GCF_041902795.1 Electrophorus electricus | reverse complement strand
CTACGGCCTCAGGGACCACTGCGTACTAAGAAGTGCGCATGCGTAGTCTCACTCTTGGCGCTCTGGAAACCACAACATAGTTGCCCGTGTCTGTCTCTCACCGGGAAAGGAATATTAAACATGAGGTATTACTGTAAAGTACCGTGATCATTTTGAATTACGAACTTGTAGACTGTAATGCTGCACCCATGATTTCCGTTGGACGCGAACTTTTATCGCACAAGCAGGTTTTCTCTCAATACTTGGCTGTCTAGCTAGTGTAGTTAGCTAATAAGCTAACTAGTTACGAGCCAAATTATGTTTAGTGCTCATCAGGATCACATTAAAATTATGACTGTTCATGACAGCCACTGTATTCATATCAACATTGCATTTGTATATTGGACAGAAAACAGGAGTGGCTTTCGCTGACTGTCACCTTTATAGCCAGCTAAATTAGATGAGCTAATTTACAGAGACTAAAGCTAATTCGCTAACTGCTACGACACCAAGGATATCTACTCTTTTTGTAGCTTTGTGACAGTATAGTTATCTAACTACCTAGTTACCCAACCTTCTTAATCACCAGACTGTTAAAGATAGCGTTTGCCAGCTTGAATAACTGCAGTCCATCCATTGCAGTACAAACTGAAGTAGTGATAAGGAAGGACGATGCCGGCTAGAAACATCATTACGAGCGGGCTGCCCAATAGCAAAGTGCGGTACTCAAAGCTGGCAAGTAATGATGACGGCTACATTGATTTACAGGTAAGAAGTAAAGTGCTTGATGCATGACAGAACAACACTGTACTTCAGTGCCTTTAATTGCAGATGTGCCATGGAAATGTTTGATAATGTTATTGTTTATTTCTGTAGTTCAAGAAGAGCCCACCTAAAGTCCCATATAAGGCGATCACATTGGCGGTTGTTCTTTTTCTGATCGGCTCTGTTCTGATCATTATTGGAGCGCTTCTCTTAGCAGGATACTTTGACGTTCGAGATGTGAGTATGCAACTTGAGCAGTTCCACACTGTCCATTTTCGCCATTGTATCCTGCAGTGTCAGTAGCACTGGTGCCTGTACACGTGTGAAATGGTTGAGTTGGATGTGAGTCATCCCATTATTTAATCTTACTCATTATTTATTGAGAAGAGAATTTTAGCCTTTACATTGCTGGATGAAAACAAATTAAATTAAAATGACTAAACCACAGCTGAATTGATTGGATCGTTTCTTGCCAAAGAACCACTACCCAATATATGCCTTGTCTACAAAACTTAAAAGTTCAAGCTGGTTACACTTTAAAAGACCTTTTTCAAAGTGGACCCAGTCTTTATGCTGTGACCTACTAGAGCTACTGTGCTTGCTAGCACAAATGAGTGAAGTAATTAGTAATCTGCAATAAACTTTAATAAACCACCCATAAAATGTCACAAAACAACATTACTTAGTTAAGCATTTTGGTAGGTACCTCAGGTACATTAGCTCAAAGGTAAAATAGAACTTCAGATTTAGCTTTCATATGGTACACATGCTAGACTGAAACCAGCCAACATGCTGTTTGATGGCCATCTGCTGTAAGCATTAGCACTGTAGGGACTTCACAGAACTGAGATAGAGAATCACCGGTGTATCTGATAAGCCTGTTGCTAGTAGGATGAGATCTGACAGAGTATAAATTATAATTTTTTAAGTAATCATAGCTTAAAGTAACACAAAACTACTTATTTGCACTTGTGTTTTATTGGGCCCCATAAAGTTAGATTGGTAGGCAAAGCAGAAATCCTATAAAGCAAGAGAGAGCTATATTTCCTTCAGTAGCGCCTGTAAAGAACTCAGATGTTGCACTTCATGTGTATTTGAAGAGCAAAGTCCTTCAGCTTGGTTTCATTAAAACTGAAAGGTATCCCGCAATGAACCTCATGGGCCTGTAGATGTGAAAACCAACAGCTGCTCACCTACTGACCCTGGTTAGGCCATCAGTTTGAACCTGAAACACCAAAAGCTTTTTACATGGAGAAATCATCAAAACCCCTTAAATAATAACACGGGATAGCAAAGCTGTCCTGAGCAACTTGCATTCAAGAAAAATAAATGTGTATTTACAAAAACTCCCTTGTAAACAAAGTTCAAGTAAATAATCATATTTCCCTAACCCTAACAGTATATCTTTAAATGATTTTTAATGTCTTTAAAATCTTTTCTTGAAACTGTCAATGCATATTGCATCCAAAAGGAATACCTATTACAGCGTACATAGCAATTTTTTGCCCACATCAAAGCTGTATATTATTTTAGCTTCAAGGTTCCCTCTAATCATTAATGAACAGCTGTTAGACTTCCAGCATTTAGACTTCCACTAGTAATGGTGCTGCATATGTGTTTAAAACATTTCCCTCTATTAGAGAACTTTGAGCATTTTCCCTTGGTCAAAGTAGACAACACACGCTTAGAAAGTCCAAAGTGTGATTGCGTTGCATGAATGATATGAGGAACAACTAACATTAGCATTAATGCAGGTCATGGATTGGGGTAGATATGGCTGCTTATCTTGGGGAAGTCCTCATTCTACTGCCCCATTTCTTAACTCAGTATTGATGGTGTATCAGCCACTTACAGCTCACACCACTGAACTCCTGGGCTGGGTCGATATGCCTCCTCCACAGGTCATCCAGACTACAGCCCACCTTTAAGCAGCATTAACTACCCTGAGCCAGTTGTGCCAGCAAGACAGAATGCTAGGGGGTTGTTTGGAATTGGATCAATCCTAAGTAATTTGCTAGACTATCCCTAGCAATTGCCCAGCGAGAAGCATAGGTTTGCTTCACTGGATTAGCTATGTAGAGATCTGTCTTTTATCCAAGTTGTTCTGCACAGATTCCTGTTCATTTTTACTTGCGATTCATTTACAGCACCATGAGCGCACTATACCAGTCCTCATTATAGGGATTCTGGTCTTCCTTCCTGGATTCTACCACTTGCGCATCGCCTACTATGCCTACAGGGGTTACCGTGGCTACTCCTATGATGACATCCCAGACTTTGATGACTGAGTCACGTGGGACATTGTGACAACTTAGTGATGTTGGTCATCTCTGAAGAAGAGACTCTTTTATGTGCATACAGACAGAACTTCAGTCTCAACGTGTACCAAAGGTGATTAGTACAGAAGATTACGGTGATTAAAAGAGCTTCTGAGAAAGTCAGATAATTTCACCATAAATTCACCTTCTGGATTAACATTCTTGACTTCAGTGAGAGAATACTGGCATTTTATGTGATGCTATATTGACCTAATATAATTAATATACCATCTTTGCTGCCGAGTTAAAGGGGAAATGGATAGTAGCGGTGTGTTGCATTAATGTCAGTTTTTGGCAGGAGAGAAGCCTGTTGTCAGTCTTATGTTTAATAATGCTCTGTGAGACTGGTTTTCTTTAGCTTTATCTTCTATAAACTACACTGAAGTAAGATGAGTAAGGACTGGGCATAGATGAACTATACACTGTGGTTCCCTACTGAAGTCCAGGATAACAACACAAGATTTAAAACACACTGTTTAGTGAGTTTTAAAAGTGTCACCACTAGTTTGTTGTTTGTTGTTGATTTACCAGCATTACACTGCATAATTTGTTATGCCTCACACTGTAATAAATGGTGAAGCTGCTCTACTTCAAAACCACACAGCCAAGTGCATGAAGTGGATTTATTACTGATTATTCATTTAGCACACACTTCTCCAGTTCATGTGTTTCCTGTGCTTTTTATTGCATTCATTTCTGTTAAATGCTTCATAAGATGTCGGATAGCCCTAACCCATAGGATAGTCTTAACCAATAACCAGTGTTTAAGTTGACCTATTTTTGAAATTTTGTAAAAGTACAGTTTGACTTAAGACCATGTACTGACAATTTAAATTGTAACCTTGTGTAAACAAAAAAAAAGAAATATGTAAAATACATTTATTTTGTATGTGTGTGTGTGTTTTTGTGTGTTTATGCACCACCAATTTTATTAGAAGCATGTATTCATTAGGTGTGTAATTAGAGATTACTGCCTATATGGTGTCATGCATCATTTTGTGTTAGTCATTCTCCAATACATTGGCAATCCGTTTCTGTTCACTGGATGTTTTGAGATGCCAGACCATGTAAATTTCAGCAACACTACTGTACCCTATACGTTAATACCAGTGTAATACCCACTGTCACACTTGTGGTCAGCAGTGGTGCTATGGCTCTGAAATTGACCAGTGATGAATGCAGTAGTCTATGACTGACAGACTTTTAAAAGCTACAGGTGGGTTATAGTCTATTATTCTTAAACATTATCAGAGGTGGGTAGTGAGTGCGTGTCTCCCCCGTATGAAATTTGTTCGAAAAAATGTTAATTTAGTAACGTGATTACACGCCCTCAAGCGGCTGCCAAGTGAATACATTTGAAAAGAAAGCTCGCAGTAAGAGCGCTGATCTTGGATCAGATTCTTTTTGCAGCTACCGTCCCAGGACAATAGTTACAGACCAAGAATCAAGTTCTGTTCACCATATTCTTGGTCATAACAATGCTCCTTGAACGCTGTCCCACGGAATAATTTAATTATCTAAAGAAACTTCAAAACGCTATAAATTATGTATAAGCCTTATAGAAATGTTTGTCTTGAGAACTGAGAGTCTATAAAGCGAGTAGAATATTTTTCTGTAATATAGAAAGTGATCCAATTGGCAGCAATGTAATGAATAAGCTGGGGAAAATTCAACAGAAATTGCGTTCCCCCTATTAATCCGATTACTTAAACGGAAAAAAAAATGGTAGGGCAGTAAGAATGGTGGGTTCAGTGGTTAAGGTTATAGATGAATTAGCATATAATTGGCAGTGAGCGAAGTTTTCGGTAGTAGTTGGAAGCAACGGGTCAACAATCGGTCAGGCTTTAAAAAGGTCACGAGGTCCAGTGTGAGAGTGCAGTGTGATTTCTTTTTTCAGTCCGGAGAGAAAGAAGCACATGGATAGACCAAGAAGGGGGAGGGAGAGGAGTATTGTGTCCCGGAGAGGGAAGGAGGGGAGAGGTGGAGAGTAACGCAACAAAGTAGGTGTTATCCATCATGGTACAACCTGCATGGCATCTCAGCCGCTACAGTCCTTAGACGGACACGCGTAACTTACAGAGAATTCCTCAACTTTTCCTCAGATGCTTAGAAGAAGCTAATTTCATTTTAATATTTTTGTTTGTTTTTGTCTTCTCAAAACTCACACGGAAAGAAACCGGGACTTCAAGCGTGGTCAGGTTCTTGCGCACGGTGTGCTGTGTACGTTGTGGGTCTGGATGTAAAAGCTGCATTTTGGCAGGAGGGATTTACGCATCCAGTGTTTTTGACAACGAGGACACTCTTCCTCATGGTGAACGGAAAACGAGTATCTGTGCCGTGACCGGACTGGCCATGCTTGCCTCAGGTGATACCCGCGTCTCGCAGGTCTAAGGATAGTTAAAGGACAGTTAATGGTTACTACACAACACCTTGTTCAAGTTGAGCACATGACGCTGTGGTAATGTAAAGCTTTTGTGGTTTAAGCAGAACGGCGCCATGTGCTACTTTACCTCAACTTTCGTGAGTGGGAAACGCACCGATTAAGATAGCAGCATCGCTAACTCTGGAGACTTTTTTTTTTTTTTTTTTTTTTAGTTTTTGTTGGCACAAATTGGATTAAATACATGTTCTGAAGGCTGTTCTTTCGAACTTAATTTGGGATACAGGAGAGGAGTGAAAAATGAAGACCTCATCCATGGAGTGAGATTACTTTGTGATTGTCACAGTCAAGTGCCTAAACAAGGTAAAAGAACATTATCATGGATTTCCACTGCAGCTAATGTAAGCCCCATCTGTAGTAGCCTAAATATACATTATTTATATTTGTCCCTTTTTAACACGTTATATAGAAACATCTACAGAATGTATTCGGTCGGATTTTCTATCCAATCTGAAGTTATATATGTTAATAACATATTTTATCGGCCGAAGAAGCCCTTGGCCAGGTGTTTGAGGCTGTACGTAATCCGACGTGCTGTTGTGAGGGAACAATGCCCAATAAACTCGCGTCGGCGCCTTGGCTGACGGAGAGCGCCTGGTATCTACAGCCTTTCTTTTGCCCCCGTGTTTTCTAAACGTGTTTTGTTTGTTTTTCAATCTCCCCTCGGCGCACCGCAGAAAGGCTTTATTGTCTTCGGCAGCTGTAAAAGTTAGTTATTTTCGGGGTAGGCCTATATTTCTCTTCAGAAGTGTGTGCATAATTAGATTGTATTGATGAGTGTCGCTCAGAGCGTCTGCCACATATTACACCTGCTCGTCTCCATGGGAGTCAAGTCTTTTTAAAAGCATCTAGCCGCATATGAATGATCATGTGTGTATGTGCTGGAGCTGTAATGAATGGGGAGTCCCTCCTCATTACTGGGAACTGACACCAGCAAGCACTTTGGGGTGGGGTGACATCGTGTGTGATCCTTACCCTCTTATTCATTGTACCGCAACACGGCATCTCAGTCCCTGTCATTAGACATGATTTAATGAGTAGTCTTCCTTGCATAATCAGACACATGCACACTAGCAACTAACTAACACTGTACCCTGTTTAGTTGTATAAGAAAAAAAGGTTTTTCATGCACTTCTCCACTGCATTTGGTCAATGCATGCTGTTCTATAAACAAACTCTTCTTTTCCCTCTTGGATGGCATCTTAAAAGCGAGAGTATTGGTTACAAATCGACACTGTCCAAGAAATCGGAATGGCCGTCATCTAGCCATTCTTCAGTGCAGCCAATCGGCAGTGACCAGGACTTCTGTCCCAGACAGATTTGAATGGTCCAGTATTGCAGGGGTCGCTGTGTGCTGTAAATGTGGCCCACCTACTCAGTGGGCCACCCCTGCAGCTGAAGTCTAAGCCGCTTCCCCTAAACGCGTGTTCCTCCGGCCTAAACGCTGCCCTGCTTCACAGAATTGCTTTTTCCCCTCACTGTATGTGCAAACACAGATTATTGATGTTGGCACCAACTGTTTTTATAAATCACACAAGCTGCTGTCCTCTGATCAAAGGTCTCAGTGGGTGCAACGAAAGCAAAGCAAAGCATTTTTCTTCCTCTGTTATTCTCATTCCCTGTGTTTTTATTGTACACACACATGCTTTCAGGCACCCATTAAACTGTTTGTTATGGTGATGGTTCTCGATGGTGCTTGCACCTCCACCCATCTACGCTCGCTTTAGTGGCAAGGTGCTATTAGTGCCCACCTGTTTCTCCTCTGTATGTTAATGCATCTTTGTGGTTAAGTTTTCTTTAACAATACTGCTAGAACCAAAAAGCCAGATTAGATTGCTGTTACTGCAGTCTAGTAAAGGATACACTGTGCTGAGTCGGTCACATCACCACCATTGCAGAAATACTGCTGGAGAAACTAATGAATGCTTGTTCATTTTAGACGGCAGTGGCACAGTGGAATTAACCTCTGCAGCTAGACTAATCTGCTTTACACGAGCCAACAGTCATGGCTGCAGCACCGAATTAGTTCCCGAGTTAAAAGTTGAGATAGAAGCATGAAGTTTTATATTTATAATGATGTAAAAAAAAAAATTGAAAGACTTCTCATACCAGCAGTGAGTCAACCAACAGCTGGGTGAAGTGAGATACCAGCGATGCATATGCTGCTGTTTTCCATAGTTCAGAATGGTACTGCAGATCTATTTCACCAGCCGACAGAACCTGCTGCCAGTGTGCCAGCGTCCTAAGCAATTCATCCTTTCGCGTCACATCTTGTCCTCTGTCCCCCTCCTTGGCCTTCTGCGGAAGCCCTGTCTCTGGTGGGATCATCCAGGATGAGTAGCGGAGTAACGCAGCTGCTTATCAGCCTGTCTCTGTTACCAGCAGTACTCGTGCTTCGCTTCAGTATAGAGCAGGTACACGGTTATCTATTATCAATATTGACCAACTGGGCATACTGTACATTAGGTGCATTTCCAAGTATGCCACTGGTCCTCACTTTTTTTTACAGATCTTTACACATTATTATTTACACGTGCCTAATCTTTCAGATGTCCCATGTCTCCGGTCTTCTGTGTTTCTCGTGAAGTCAGTCTGAAGATTTTAGGAAAGGCTCTTTGATGTCAAAGTAATTGTAGTAATGTATAAAGAATGGAGGAATGGTTTTGAATGGATGTTCATGCTTACAGAGATTTTAAAGGGGTATACATGTATAGTCCTACAGAGATATTAAAGGGGGTATACATGTATCTTACTACAGCAATATTAAAGAGGTATACATGTATAGTCCTTTCCGTACATGCAGGTGTGCACCATACTCTTGGGTCTTTGGATCCAGGTAAATACCTTTGGCCTTGATTCAACCTGCTATTTTCAGGTCGGTCCATGCAAAATGGATTATATCTTACTGTCACCCTGTAATGCACTACAGGCACAAAAAATGCCCCCATCACCAGGAACAATAACAAGTCAAATGCTTTCTTGGAGCCTCTGGGCACATCTTACGCTATGCCACATGGCATGGGATAAACTGACCATGTTGCTGCTAATGGGATCAAAGTGGCACCCGACCCGGTGCACAGATTTACCAAAAGCATTTGTGAACACGGCCCCAAACGTTTGCCTTAGAGGAGACGCAGCAAAACCAAAAGCTTACTTCTAACAGTTAAGCAAAGGTAGGGATTACACAGTACAGGAGGGGTATGGCCAATGGATCAGAAGAAAAGGCAGCCAAGAAAGTAAATGCTATCTAATGCCCAGACCTCTAACCACTCCGTTAGCCACGGTGCTGGAATGAGCAACGTTTCGTTAAATTAGCTGATCAAGGAGCTGAGCAGAAGGAGAGGACCAGCCTGAAACCCAGAAATGTGCCATCAAGATGAAGATCAGCCAAGAGCTGCCACAGGCTGTGCAGAGGGGCAAGCTTGGTCCTCTAGCAAATGTTCTTGGACGCTGCAGGTCTCAACAAGTGCGGATAAACTGGCATAAATTTAAATAACCCTTTAGCCTACAACCCCAAGATGGCATTTAACGTCTAAATGATGTCTAATTGTTTGGTGCACATCCATTCGCAAATCAGAAAGTTTTCTGACCTCACCTATGGCCATGCACCTATGCTCAACTAGCTGCATCATTTTGGGTGCACACATGATAGTTGCACACCTGTCCAAAGAAGTAGGAATGTTGGCCTATCAGTCTGCCCCTTCTCCTGACTGTCTTCAGACATGTAGACTTTGCACTTTGCGCTCTCTCTCTCTCTCTCTCTCTCTCTCTCTCTCTCTCTCTCTCTCCAACCACGTGTCTCACTCTCCCTCCCCCCCTCTGTGTGTTGACTGCCTGCCCCCTCTCTGAAAGCACCTCACAAGCCTCCCTTGTTCTGCAGCTTGTCTGTTCAGGGGCTTCGTGCTGAGACACAAAAGCCCTGCCCTGCTCCGTTTGCTTAGTGCGTCTGTGGGCCGTCTCCGGATCGGCTCCCTCTCCCAAAAATCTCGCTCTGCGCTGTTAGGAGGCTAACTCAAACCCCGGCCTAGGAACTGGAGCCTCACAGCACTCCCAAAGCCACGCGGTCTTCTTATAGTGCTCTGATACAAGAATCACTCCAAAATAGATGTCACAAATAGATGCAAAACATTTTTACAAAGTACCTACCATTGACACAGTCACAGCAAGGGACTATTTATGTAAGTTATTAGGAACATTTTAATTCATTGGTAACATAATGACGTGTTCACAGTTGTCTTGTGTACACTGTTTGGTAACTTCGCATTGACTTTGCATTGTCTTAACCTTGCTCTCATGCCCTCAACAATTCCACAGTGTGTTAAAGCACATAGAACGACTTGCTTTCAGCACGTGCGGAAGGTGAGCTATTTATCTCAGCCTTGACACCGGCGCCATTTCTCCCGTCAACGGTGTGCCGCAGAGTAAGGCTTGTTTTGCCTCGGAATGATGCAGTTGCTTGCAACGCAGTGCAATAAGTCATTTATGATGCCTTGCGTGAAGATCCAAACATACAACAGTGTGTGAACTTCCATTGACAAATTCAAATCATGTTTGCCTCCAGGGAAGTGTCCATGGAAGACAGAGCCTCACAGGAAATGGGACCAGTTTATCCTGACACTCCAGTGTTTCTAGCCACTGTTAAGTCACACACTCACTCGCTCGCTATCGTTCCCTCTTTCTTTAATGTTGTCTTTCCCAAATACATTCTTTCCGCAGTAATACGATGTGCATAGCTGTTCTGAAATGCATCCCACTCTTAGACGCATCGAAATATTCTCATTGCAGTGAAATATCATATCTGGAAATATCTCATCCCTCATATCTGGAAAAGCTGTTTGGGCTGCATGGTCATAATTCACTTATATTATCCACATTGGTGTGATAAGTCTACGACCAATGGCCTCGCAAGCGGGTGAAGGGAGCTTGTGGTGCCAAGAGACTGATCCAACGTTTGCATTCAGGTCATAAATCCAGCTTCAGAGTACGCGGTAGTGGAACAAGAGCCGCATGCTCTGTGTCATACCTGTGGTTGGTCGGAGAGGCGTTACTCAGCCGGAGCCTCTGACTCTCCACCTTTGAGAGCAGCCATGTCATGTGCTGTATGAAGACTGCCAAAGGAGCTTGAGATGGAGTGAGTTAGTTAAAGTTAGATGGGTATGGAAGGGACCTCGCTGGTCGTGGAAGTGGTGCTGTGATGCAGGTGTGAAGAAAGAAGCTTTGCTAAACATTAGAAGATTTAGATTTTATCTTGTGAAAGCCTCATTTCTTTTTAAAATGAGAACAAACTGCACTGTGTTTGTGTATCTGCCCCATATACTTGAATTCTTCTGTTACCCCTGTCCCTTAAGTTTTGTGTAATTAACTTATTTGTGTTGTGTTCATGTGGGTCGTGTGTGATGGTTTGTGGGTGTCTTTGAGTAGTGTGTGTGTGTGTGTGTGTGTGTGTGTGTGTGTGTGTGTGGTAGAGGAAGGGGATACAGCTCTCAGGTACACAGCCACATGGATGTTTGCCAACGTGTTATTAAATTTACCCTCTACTTTCATTTTCCCTCAGCTTGGAACACAACTCCTCCAGAGCAATATTGCAGTGCACCAGAGAGTGCATCAGTGGGTGGATATCCTATAGGGTACCAGTGGGTGGATTTCCTATAGGGCACCAGTTGGTTGATTTCCTGTAGGGAGCCAGTGGGTTGATTTTCCTATAGGGCACCAGTGCTTTGGTTTTTCCTATAGGGCACCTGTGGGTTGATTTCCCTATAGGGCACCAGTGGGTCGATTTTCCTATAGGGCACCAGTGGGTTGATTTCCTATTGGGCACCAGTGGGTTGATTTCCAATAGGGCACCAGTGGGTTGATTTCCAATAGGGCACCAGTGGGTTGATTTCCTATAGGGCTCTGGGTTCAGGCCAGAGTGTCTTTGAGCCTGCACAGAGATGCACATCAAATGTCTCAATGTCTTAACACTGGTG
Organism: Electrophorus electricus; assembly: GCF_041902795.1. Taxonomy (NCBI): domain Eukaryota; kingdom Metazoa; phylum Chordata; class Actinopteri; order Gymnotiformes; family Gymnotidae; genus Electrophorus; species Electrophorus electricus. Next base: position 1,801,029 of record NC_137521.1, on the reverse strand, counting down.
TACTCGCAACCTTATAAACATGTGAGATTTGCTAAAGTGGATCTAGTTCTATGGTCCCTTTATCCACATTAGATGTTATTCATCTGGATAGGCCTAGACAGGGCATGTGAAGATTTAGATTTGACAATCAGTGATCAGATAAATGAAAAGCTCTGTAACCTCGGCTCCTAGTTTGTTAGATTTGTTGAGCTCCAGTGTATTTTATACTACATGTAATAGTTGTGGGTGTAAAGTCATAACAGTATAACAGAAAAATAACAATATAACAGTACTCAAACTAGGCCTGAGGGTAGCCATTCCAGGAAGAACTTATGTATTCTTGTCCTCTTCCAAACCACAGCTCAGACTTCCAAACCACAGCTCAGACCACAACTCGTGGAACACACACTTTAATGTCACGCTGAAGGATAAAGGAAAGAATGTGTGCAGCTAGTACTCCATTCACACCGGCTGCCAAGTCCTGGTATGGGAAAAGAGTGGCTGGCAGTGAATATTTGGTGCTGGGGTTTAAAGAGCTTCATCAGGGCTTCAGAGTTTTCTTGCATTTCCATATATGTTTTACAATCTAAACACTTAATGTACATTGAATAAATATTTCAGTGTAGTTCCACAGTTATTTTTTATTTCATGAATGAAATATTCTAATTGTCCCTAATTTAGTGCAGAGCCTTGTATTATAAATGTACTTTCTAATTGCACATACTATGTGTATCTCTGTGTTTTTCAGGTGGGGCATTTGTGATGGTGTGTGAATGTTTGCCATGGAACAAGAGAGACTTTGGTTTCTGGTTATCGCTTGTGCTGTATTCTTCAGTCTTCTACGTAAGTTCTTCACCTGTACTCTGGTACTCTAATGTGCTATACTCTAATGTAGTCTGCTGTAATATACCCCACTCTGCTGTGCTATACTCTAATGTACTCTGCTGTAATATACCCCACTCTGCTGTGCTATACTCTAATGTAGTCTGCTGTAATATACCCCACTCTGCTGTGCTATACTCTAATGTACTCTGCTGTAATATACCCCACTCTGCTGTGCTATACTCTAATGTAGTCTGCTGTAATATACCCCACTCTGCTGTGCTCTTTCTTCTCAGCACTATTGCACTGTAATGTGCTCTACTATTACTGTACTCTTTTAATTCTTTTTTAATCCCTTGCTCTACCATTCTTACTCATCTACTCTGTGATTACTGTCTTCTGCTCAATTTACTGTAATCAGTAATAAGAACCATTATACTTATCTGTATTATTATTCTCTAATCACAATCTCCATGGTTTTCTTATCTTGTTGCTCATCCTCCCACTTTTATCATGTCCTGCTTTAGCTCATTATTCACCCCCTTTCCTGCAGCCCTTTGTTTGGGTTCTGTTCTTTGTCTTCCTGCCCGCTTCTCAGTGACCCTGCCCCAGTCCCCAGCTCCGTGTGTCCAAAACAAACATTTCGTTTATCAGATTGCAGTAGGCATCAGAGACCAAGACGTCCGTAATCACAGTGGAAGCACTAAGGGTAACGGATGGGACGTCACACGCCGCGCAGCTGCCTCATTGGCGGCATTTCATATGAGCAGAAGACGCCGTACAGAGCGCGACCTGAGAATCACAGGCACACGGTGCGGTGGGGTGGGGTGATTTGGGTGGGGTGGGGGGACATAACGGGGGGGGAGAACGTGAGACCGAGTGGGGGTGGCGTTTAGGGGAGCCGCTAGACAATGTGTAGGAAAGGAGGGGCCACACCAAAAAAAAAAAAAAGAAAATCCCCAAATCCGGATTTAGATCAGTCCGGGATTTAGGTCCTCCCCTTCACTCGAGGCACGCTTTCTTTTCGGCTTTGTGTGTGCGCTTGGAGGGAAGGGGGCGGGGGGGTGGGGGGGGATGGGTCGCCTTGTGCGTCTGGCGGGGGTCCGGCGGGGGTCCGGCGGTAGCAGGAGCATGAAGAGGGGCCGGCTGGTGGGCCCCTTCCTTCATCTATCAGAGAGCATCATCTCTAAGAGATTAACCCTAATCTCGGCATCAGACATGGCGGTTAGGTTAGCCCCCCGGTACGAAGGCCCACATTGGGGTGAATTGGGGTGGCACTGGGCACAGATTCATACAGACATTTGAAGCACGCAGGCCGACCGCCGGCTTATTAGCATCGATTGGTTTACATTCACACTACGGCTTGGTGTGCATGCCTGTTTGTAACTGCTCCTCTTTCCTTTGTTTGGTTTGCTGGCTCCCTCCTTCTCTTTCTCTCCATGTCTGCCAAAATGTTTACGCCGTAGCTGGTGGGAGGCACAACCAAGCAGTCCGCAGGTTTTACCGTCATCTTGATCCAGCAGGGCCAATCCGCAGCGTCTAAGACACCTGCAGCAGGGGAAAAACAACGACATAAACAGTGCTCCTGAATGGACTCATTATCCATCAGGGACCAGAGTATTGTTTCTTCCCTCACTGTCCTGGGAACAAACTGCATTCATCGCGCTGACCGGCACGTACTTACCTGCAGCTGTGCTCATTGTCACGGTGATTGTGTGTGTGTGTGTGTGTGTACGTGTCGCAGGTCCGTCACTGAGCACGGACCCGGTGGTGAGAGCGAGACTTGGGGCTAGCGCGGAGCTGGACTGTAGCCTCGCAGCTCTGTCTGACGGGATCACGACCCCGAACCTGTACCCGCCGCATGTGGTGGAGTGGGTGCGGCTGGGCTACAGCGTCCCCATCCTCATCAAATTCGGCGGCTACGTGCCCCGCGTGCACCCAAGCTACAAAGGTGAGCTATGTCCTGAAGCAGTGTCCCGTCACCTTGTAATTGACTTCAAGGTGAGGAAGGAAGCTATTAAGTTGTGTCTTGGCCCCGAGGTCATGAGGTTGTTTTAACTAGAGCTAATTCTGAGGGCACTCCAAAGGCAGTCCTGTATCTCTTACATCGAGCATGATGGGGCTTGTTTTTGGATGAACAGGTATAATTAAGAGATCTGAAAATGACGGATATCCGTGGCAATTCAGGAAAAGAGCCTGACTGCAACAACTTTCCAGTCCCTTTTGTTGATTTCCCACAGAGAAGTGCTTCCCTGAAAATATGGCTGCTTATCTGTGTGTTGGGGGGGGGGGGTTGTTGGACGTGTACTGGCGTTTATTGAACGTTAAAAGCAGGAGCATTCCGTTGCTGAAAGAAAATCCCCAGACAGGTAATCCACCCCAAACAACAAGTGCCCTGTAATTAGGCCAAGCACGTCTGAGTCTACGTGTGGGAGAGATGGCATCAGAAGAGATGCAGTTGAAGGGAGGAGGAGCACACTTTTAACGGCTGCTTTTGGGGCGGGGGGGGTTGATGGTGGTGAGCGCAGCCTGTGGGGGCAGGGTGGCTATTGAGCGTGGTCTGGATTAAAGCGCACAAGGTCAAACTCAAGCAGGCCGGGAGGGGGGTCATTGGTCTGGCCTGCACCATGTTTGCGGTCGGGCTTTACGGGTCCGTCCCACTAAGAGCAGTATCCCGCTCTGCTTCCAAGACGAACGGATGGGGTGCCGAGGATAACAGACCTGCCTTGCATAATCCCATCATTGTTTCAAAAAGAACAGGAGACAGAAAGCTGTGATTACCCAGTTTGCCACCTCCCTCTCCCCGGCGGTAAACAACGCGGCCGCCTGCACCCCGGCGCTCCTCCCCGGGGGCTCGTTGGCGCACAGGCTCTGGCGCAGTGGACCCGTGCGTCGTTTGAGAAGGTTTCAATCAGGGAGCGAACGCTCGTCATCCCCCCCGCCCACCCACGGCGGGCCAGGCCACGGCGCCGCCTGGCCCAAGCGCCGAGCCATCACGCGCCCCACTCCTTCGGGGAGTATCAGCTGATGTGAAATCAATGCAGGCCTGTCAGTTCGGCTTAAATAATGAGCAGGGGAGAATGTGGCAGGGAGTACAGACGGAAAAGGTCTTAAGAAAAGCGGAAAAAAAAAAAGAGCCGAAGTGAAGGAAAGGTTTTAAAAACCTCGAAGCAGATGCGAGGTATCCCAAACAGCGTCCCACGGTGTCGTACCCGCCGCAAGAGTTAATGATAGTGCTCAAGATGAAAAGCATTACATGTCCCCTCCAACACCCCCTCACCCCCTTCCTGGCCATCTCTGCTCGGAATTTCATCCCAGCATCGGCGCCAGCTGGCAGAGCATGAAGCATATTGGTATCGTGCGTCTAATGTATTCTCCCATCAAATCAAAATGCACACGGACGTTGCGGCCTCTCTCCCCGGGCCCTCGTCGCGAAAACCCCATGTTGCGGAAGACGAGACGAAACCAGACCCTCCCCGCGGCTTCAAACGCAGGACACCACCGCAGGACGACCCGCTGCGCTCTTCGCGGGGTTATTTTTGGGTTGCTGCCACCGCCTGAGAGGTGAAAATGGGAATTTTCATTTCGCTACCGCCTACTGCAGTCGTTCACTGTTAGCAAGGACTTTTCAGTGTTAGCAAGGACCCCAAATCAGTTTCTTGCACATGATAAGCTACCAGGCAGGGGAGGCCTAATCGTGCTCCTGTGCTCCATGCTGCTTTGATCAGGCTCCTGCGGCTCTGTGACTGTGTGCAGGCGGTGTGCGGGGCACGTGGTGTCGGCCGTGGCACTGTGCCCTTGACCCGTACGTGGAGAGTTCTTTTTGATCTAATAGATTCTCAGCCCTTGTGCATGTCGGTACTTTCGTGGCCAGTTTGGGATTTGCATTATGTGGGTAACAAACGAAACCTGAATAGCCACTGCTTGACTATTTAAGAAGCATTTGTCAAGTAGAAATGTGACGTTGCGGGCTGGTCATTAATTCGCCCATGGAATAATAATTAAACAGACTGGTGAATAATAAGTAACCATTTTTGTTATGATGGTGGGGTAACTTTTGGCCTCAGCTAAGCATGCGTGCTTCTGCAGTGTGCGGACTGTGTGCTTAGTCTGTGGTGTCAGGGCCTGTTACCTTAAGCATTGGCAGATCAAATGCCCTCCCAGCAAAAGGAAATGAGGGAAATCCCCTCTGTGTGTGTGTGTGTGTGTGTGTGTGTGTGTGTGTGTGTGTGTGTGTGTGTGTGTGTGTGTGTGTGTGTGTGTGTATGATGCTGGGGTAGTGCTCTCAGGCATAAGCTCAGGCCATTTCCATCACTGTCAGCCTGACAGATGAAGCCAGGTCTGTTTTTAACCCCTACACCCCTCTCCCTTTTGGAAGAACCTCATCCTTGTAGTCTTAACGATCCTTATAAGGTCATCAGCGTGATGAAAAGTCAGAGCGTTTTTCTTTCTGAGTCTTGTGCTACTTTGTTTTAAGATGAGGAATGGGACTATATTTCCGAGCGTCTGCCACACCTCAGGACATGAAAAGGCTGCTCCTTTCTTCAGAGACCATGAATCATTCAGTGGGTAGGGCCTGCTCAACTCCACCATCCATCGCCACCCCTTTATCCCGTCATGGCTGCTTTTTTTGACTCCCACTTTTTTTTTAACAAATCCCTTTTTACCTTTTTACGTCTACATTTGGTCTGCATTTGGTTTTATCTTCACCACACCCACAGATTCTTGGATCATCTCATCTCAGTCTGTCACTGAAAGAAAGTAAAATACCTGTGAAAGAATTTTATTGACCAAACCGGTAATATCAGCCAAAATGGATTCTTCTGGTTTCACCAAACAGCAACCAAAGCTGCAGAAAAGCACCAGTATACTCATGGGTCTCATGTTCTTAGGCCTTTGACGTGGGGTGCTTGTAACAAAGCCGTGTGCTAGTTCACCAGTGGGATGGGAGGAACCAGATCAGACTATCATTGTGCTCAGGCTCTATTGTGCACTATCGTCATGCTTGGGTCTTCCTCCTTGGAGATGAACTGTACCTGGGAACGCAGACAGAGAGGAACCCAAGCCACATGAGGGATTCCTCTGAGAGGAGCTCCTCCCAGCAACGGTGGTGGGCGGTTCCTGCGAGAGGATCGCCTGTCAGGACAGCCATGCAGCCACAGTGAAAGGTGTCCTCATGGGGGTCCAGTCTGGGGGTCCTCACCTCAACTCACATTCAGCCCTAATCTCAACTGGCAGCCTGAGTGTTTTCTTTTGTGCTAAACACTTAAAGAGCAAATCTCGGCCCACTTTAAAGTGTATAGTAAGAAACGTTTTAAGGCAGGCTTTTATTTATTCATTGTGCAGTGGGGCTAAAACCAGCAGTAAAATATGTGGAGGGAAATGATATGCACAAGAAACTAACTTTACTCAGAGGAACGCCAGTGCAGTCTTGGCGGAATCTCAGCACTGCTGGCAATCATTTACCGCGTTATGAGCACTCAACACATACCAAAGCTCAGGAGTCACCCTGTCGTATCAGAGATACTGGCCAACCACTGGAGCCATCTGAACAGTTTCGGATAAAGCTCCCTGCCTGGAGCGAGGCGGTAAACGTCCGTCCCGTTGATCTGCACCTGCGGGCAAAGCCACCGGAGCGGCTCTGCTCTGGGCTCTGCGCCCCCTCATCCTCCGAGAGGGAAAGCACGCCACTGTAATCTATCCCACGACAAAGCGCTATTCATGAGAGGGTTAAACTGATTAGGGGGGAGTGGTGGAGGATTGGGGTGGGGAGAAACTTTAGGGGGGCAAAACAGAAGGGAGGTGGGTGGAGGCTGCCACTGTGAGGCCCCCATCTTACCCACCCCTCATGATTGTATTCAAATCAAAACATATCCCAAAATGCAGCAGGGCCCTCTCCTTCCCATGAACACCTACAGGGTGCAACACAGAAGAACAAGGCCAAGGGCCTGCTAAACCAAATCATCCATCATTAGGCGGCCGGTTCAAGGCTCTGGTGCATGGCTGCACTAGTGCATGAGTCAGCAAAAAGCGCAGATAGGACAAGCACATGCACATGACTGCAGGCAGAAGAGGGGCTATCTCAGAGGCATTGGAAAAGAGCAGTTAAAAATAGCCAAAGATAAAAGATGGACTAATCTAAACTAAACGGACCAGGGAGTGTCGGCCCTCAAACCTCACCCACCGAAGAGAGTGCCACAGACTGAGCAGAGATTTGCGCACTCGCATTTTTTCCTCTTTTCCCCGAGGGGCAAAAAAACTGTCCTGCAGTTATGCGTCGAGGACAGCTTTTGGTGCATGAAATTGTAATTCAGCTTAGCAGATTTAATGCACGCTTCAGTGTTCTGGACCAGAGCCGAAGAACCAGTCCGTCCAGAATGTAGGCGGCGCAGAAGAGCGTTCGGGCCGCCCCAGGCTAGGGCAGCACAGGCTTTCACACCCTCCACTGCACATCGGACAGACGTTTCAGCACAGCAAGCCAGGCTCGGGGAGATGGGGGGGGGGGTGTCGTCATGTGATATGTGGGTGGTGGAGGGAAAAAAAACACAAGAATAGTCGTAACATAGGAGAAGAGGGGGAGGAGGAGGGGCAAAGAGATGAAGGAGAGAAAGAAAAGAACAGGTGTAAAGGAGGAGAGGCGGTCAGGAGCAGAGAAGACACTGGGCGAGGAACTTGAAGAAATGCGGAACGCTGAAAGCCAAAGACGGAAATGATGTGGAGTGGGCAGGGAGCTAACCGTCAACGAAAAGGAGGAAGCAGAGTGCTAAAGGGAAAGTGAGACAGAGCAGGATGCGAGACAAAGAGAGAAGGGAAAAGCCAGAGGGCGCGAGAAAGGTGGCGCGAATAGAAAAGGAGCGAGTAGTTGCCGTGGAGGACGAGAAAGTCGCGTCTGATTGTCTTTGTCTGGGGATTCTTGCGCTGTGATTGGTTGCCGAGGCACGGCTGAACCAGTCATCATGCCATATAGCACTATGTGGAGTGATGGACGTGTCTGCAAGGTCAAAGGTCACCAAATACCCATTGGTTGTGGAGGGTTTATTGATCCAGGAATCATAAAACCTCTTAAGGAATTTCTGCAGTGTACTTCTCACAAAGGATTGATTTTTTTTTTTAATGTGCATCCCTCGGTAATTGTTGCATAGGCTACATTTGAAAATAAAATTGAACCTGCTAGATGTTTTATGGTTAGGTTTTTTTTTTTTGCTGGGTTTTTTTTTGGGGGGGGTGGGGGGGTTGTATGTATAAAAGCAGAACATTGTCTCCAAAATGAGCAAAGTGCTAGATATACACGTTTGCATATTGTATTATTGTTTGTTTTTGTTTTTCGTTCAACTTAAAGAGCGCGACCTTTTTTTCTAGGTTATAGTGCCCAAAAGATAATTTACTTTTTTAAAACCCAAACAAACAGCAGATTTTTTTTATTTGAGCTGCGATTCAAATAAAAACATTCCCCTCCCTTGCTCTTTAGTCTCTATTTCTGTTTCTCTCTCTCTCTCTCTCTCTCTCTCTCTCTCTCTCTCACACACTCTGTGTTCTCTCCCTTTCTTCCATTTGCCATGAGCCTTGTCTGTAATCAACCTCTTACCCAATTTGAATCAAAACATTTTTTAAAATCACAAACACTCCCCCCGTACCGTGACGCACCCCCCCCGTTCCTTCACCCTGTCCTGTTTCTACAGCAACTGAATTCAAATCCAAACTCCTAGCCCATGGTTTCATCTCTATGGTAACCTGAGAATTTAGAGGGGGAGAATTTAGAATTTAGAGCACATTCTGCTCCCATTGATGGATGGACAGACCGTGGCAGGAAAGGGTTAAGCATCCAACAGAGGGGCTAGTATTCCCACAGCGCCATTTGGCATCACATGTGCAGCGAGGGCTGAAGATATCGCACGTCCATACAGTTCATTCGAGTGCGCGCGTGTGCGTTGCGAGCGTATGCGCATGCATGCAGATCAGCGCTCGCTCTTTAACTGAGTGCATTCAAATGCCGTTGTGAAGCGGACTTGGAAGTCAAAGTCCACGACGGTCCCGGGTTCTTTTTCCGCAGTTCAGTATGACGAATAGCTTTTTAGGACTGCAGTGTGGGACTGGTTTTCCCACTGCTGCTGCTTGGCCCATAAACCAGCAGAGAGGAAAAGGAAAAGCAGGGAGGAGCTCGCGTGGGAGATAAGAGGCCAGGTGCCACCACACCTGCTATCACATCCGTGCACGCCTGCCCTCTCTCCGCTCCGTTAATAACCACCTTTCCCTTCTTTCCCTTCATCATCCGGGATCACTGCACGCACCCCCCCCCCCCCCAACCCCCTTTTTTACGACAACGTAAACACAGACCCTCCTTTGAAGAGAGACGCCTCCTTTGGGGGAGGAAGCGGCGGATCGTGCATACAGCAGTTAACCCCTGCATTTGCATTCAGCCACAGCCCAGGGGCTGCTGGAGGCTCATTCAAGTCAGCGTATGCACTACATAAGCATGGGCGGTGGCTTCAAAATCAGGTCCCTTAGGCTCAAAGATCGCAAGCTTGATTGAATTGCATGGCTTTTAATACCTGGAGCGCTCTCCTGCGGAGGCGATAGGCCATAGATCTCACATACTAAAGGCTGAAGCCATATGATGAATTTGGCCTGGCCTACAGCAAGCAAAAATGTCCTACGGTGCTGTAAAGGACTCTCACATGGCGAGGGTTTGGCTTGTTGGACGTTAATCGTACATCAGACATGGAGGACGGGGACAAAAGAGACAGATGTGTGTGTGTGTGTGTGTGTGTGTGTGTGTGTGTGTGTGTGTTTAGTTTCATCATCGTTACGCATGTAAGGTTTAAAAATAAAATTCAACTACCCTCAATGAGTAGTGACAAACAATCAAAGAGTTGGAACAATACAGAACAGAGCGCACAATGCAGTTCACTACTGCACTGGTGGTAGCATTCACGTGGACTCCTGAGCTGTCGCTGGCTGAGGCCGGCAAGTGTGCTCCAGAAAGAGCCGAGGAAGCTTGGGGAGGTGCGTTTGATGCCGTCCAAACACAATGAAAAGGCAGAAGTGGATGCATTGTACTTCCCTTGCCACAACTGCGCTGAGTAATTTTCGTTTTCGGCTTTCTTCGTGCCGTCTCTACGGTACTCTGTGGCTTGATTTCAAATCCCACCGGACGCCACTTGGGAAGAGCGAATGGCCGCGTCCTCTCAGCACTCGCGGAGTTATCGCTTGAAGTCCCTGAAATGTAAAAAAGAAAAGCAAGAAAGAAAGGGAGAGAACGAAAGATGTGTTTCGGGGGGGGGATTCAGTAACCAGGCAACCCAAAGATCAAGTTTCATGAAGTAAAATGAAGAGAAAAGAAGAGTGGCATGCAGAAAACAGGAGAGTCAGCTTTGAGAGGGGCGTGTGTGTGTGTGTAGTGTATATACTTCATTTCTTCTAGCGCATTCTCCATCCCATCTGCACCACCCTTCCAAATTCCAAATTGGCATTTGAGCATTGCGTGACTGGGTGTTCTCCTGTAGCCGTTACTGCTAGTCGTGCTGCGTCTCATGGTTTTAGTTCTCTGGCTAAACCCCGCCAGGCACTGCTGAGTTAGCAGTGCCTGCATTGTGCTTGGCTGTTTGTGACAGGACTGAGTCTGTCAAGTTCGAACAGCATGTATCAGAGAGCGTGGTTGTACACACACTGCCTTAGAACGAAACACCGGGCATAACTGCCTTTTCAGGTGTTCTGATCTTAAATGGTTTGACGTTTCTTGTCTTTGCTAATTGCTCTTGCAACAGCTAACTACACAAGCACCTCTCTGCTGGTGTTGATGGGCGATGGCTGTAACACAGCGGTTTATGTCACGCTGTGATGTTAGGTCATCTGGGGGGGTTTTCTGTTGGGTTCTTGCCCTGAGGTTACCTCAGTTGATTTTTATAATGGTTTCAAAGGGTTCTCTATCTTCTGTCTGTCTCCCATTACCCTCTGCGCCTCTCTCTGCACCTCCTCAGGACGTGTGTCTCTGGCGCGGGGGGCGTCCCTGGTGGTGGACAGGCTGACACTGGAGGACGAGGGCTGGTTCGAGTGTCGTATCCTCCTGCTGGACAGAACCTCAGACGAGTTCAGGAATGGCACGTGGACCTTCCTCTCCATCGCCGGTATGACGAGCATTTGTGCGGCTTGCTTACAGCTTCTGACAGGATTTATTTGTGACACTGAACAACAGATGGAAGCAGGCTTCCTGTGTGACAATTTATTTCTTGCTATAGACAGTAATTAAAAACTACAAACAATGGTTCCTAGAAACCAAGAAAATATGCTGAATGTTATGGTTTGATGGGAATTGCAGTAACATTATATTTACAATACTCATTTTAATTTTAATTTGGTGGTAATAGTAGGAAAGCATGGTAGTAACCATTTATGAAAATACCTACCTTATATGTATTTATCCTAAAAACATATCTCAGTTTAACATTAAATATGTTGTCTATGTGCATGTAACGAATTAAATCTTTCACTGGTTATGTAGCTTGCATTTGTAATGGTGTCATTAATGTGCTGTGTGTTGCAAAGTCTTAGTTAACCTTTTCCAGCCCTTGCTGAAAGAGTAGCCAAGTTGTGTGCATGATACAGTCTTTGTATCTAGGAATGAGCCTAACCGTCTAACCGCTGTGTCAGAGAGTGAAATGTATTTGTATGGTTCCTGTGTGTTTCTGTGAAACTACACCACACTTCACATTCACACCTTCTTCCTCTGTTTCTCCTTGCCTTTTTACACACATCCGCAAGAGGCTGACAAACATTGTCACCTCTACGCATTTCCCAGCAGTAATTCAGTGAGGAGCCCTTTTTTTCACTTGCCTGTTACTGAAATTCTCAGCAATAAATCATGCTTTCAGCGCTTCTGCTTAAACATTCTGAATGCATGAAGTCTGTTCATTCTCACATAAACAGACTTCATAGACTTCACAGCATCATTGTTTGCAGGTAATGAATTGTCTCTTTCAAGTCTCTGTAGGTCTACAGGATCTTAACACAAGTTTTCACGAGGCTGTTATTGTAGAACATGAGTGTGAAGTAAATACTGTGCAAATTTGATGCACTGTAATGGTCTATTGCTTTTCTCACCACTGCAGCTCCTCCAGTGTTTTTAAGGACACCCCCGGCTTTTCTAGAGGTCTTACTCGGGGAATCTCTCACCCTCAGCTGTGGCGCCCATGGCAGCCCCATGCCCACTGTCACCTGGAGAAAGGATGGTGGCAAAGTGGAGTCACATGACAAGATCCAGGTGCCAAAGTTTAACTTGCACATTGGCAGCAGCTGATAGAAAGGAACAGCATTTTCGGTTCATTAGGAGGAGGAGGTTGCAGACAACGACCACCTCAGTCACACTATATGAGGTTATAATCTCAGTTTTGATTCAGAAAGAGTGGGGGGTTCAAAAAAGGGAGGGAGAGAAGCAGGGAGACTGTTTAGAAAATAGTTTGTGACTTAAACTGTACATTTGCCCCAGTGGCAAAGTGTTAGCGCCTATGTCTTTAAATGCGTTTGTGCATGAGACTGGGGTAAAATGGTTTGCACATGCAAATAAATGACTGGAACAGGAAAACTACTTCAGTCATTCATTGCCACTGATGTTGCACAGGTGCATGCACTCGGTTTCTCTTTTAACCCTGGATGTTCGTCTTCTCCTCAGGTAGTCAATGCATCCTTGTGTTTGACTGGCGTTACCAGGGAGATGGCAGGAGTATACAAGTGTCATGTATCCAACTCTGAGGGAAACCTGACCCATATTACCCAGCTGCAGGTTAAAGGTCAGAGTCCCTGTCTCATCCATGTGGGACAAGAACACCAGTAGTACTAATGAGCACACTGGAGCTTAATCATGTTCAGTTTGCTCTGGGGGCATTAACCCAACCTAGAGAACCAGTGAATAATGTGGTAGTTCCCTTATCCCTCAGCCTTATCTGGGTGGTAAAAGGTATATTGATGTTCATTTTACTTTAAAGCTTGCATCACAGAAGGACAGAGACACCCGTTGCAGGCCGCTTTCAAATTTAACGACTGAACAGTGCCACCTGTTGTTGGAAGCAGTAACTGACTTTGTCCAGCAAAGTCAATCTGTGCCTTCAGTGTATCAGATGTTAAACATCTCTTGTCTTTCATCTATTCTTGTCTAGTAAGATTTATAGAATCAAAGACTTCAGAATTTCATACTTCTTCCCTGGTTTCAAGCAGGTCCTCCAGTCATTATCGTTCCCCCAGAAGACACCACCATGAATATGTCCCAGGATGCATTTCTGCAGTGCCGAGCAGATGCATACCCATCCAACCTCACATATGAATGGTGGAAAGAAGGAGAGAATGTCTATCATATTGAGTGAGCTCTATACTTCATCAGTACTAATATAGGAGCGAATGATAAACTCATGGCAAATTCATAAGGCAGTTTTCCTCAGTATACATGAAATGGAGTTCCAGAAGTATGACTCATGATCGAAACTGTAATTTAGTTCAATATTATGCCCTAATCACCACCTATAATTCTAGACAGTTTATAGTGAGTATCCAGTGTTCTAGTAATCAACATATTCAAGCCACGTAGGTGCTGTTTTACTGATGTGGCAGGTTGAAGGTCTAATCATCTTTCAAGGAGATATGGAGTCATTTGCTTTGTTATTAAGTAGACTAGACCAAAACATATCTGTGTATTTTATAAAACAGAAAAACAGACCAGTGTTTGATGACACTTTATGCATTTATTTATAGATCTCTGAAGTTACGAGTGAAGGTCCTAGTGGATGGCACCCTCGTAATCCCTAGTGTAATCCCAGAAGACTCGGGAAACTACACCTGTATACCCACCAATGGCCTTCTAACTCCACCCTCCGCCACTGCCCACCTCAAAGTGAAACGTGAGTGTTCAGATGAGTCCCCGAGTTTGGTGTCCCGGCGGGGGTTTGGAAGGTTACGCCTTCTTGTCGATTTGCAATCCGCAAATTTCCAGTTTGCCACTGCATGTCCATGACGTGTCCATCCTTCGGTCTGTCCTTTATTCTTCTCAGACCCTGCACGGGTGGTGCGGATGCCTGGGGAGACCTACCTCCCTGTGGGCATGGGCGGGACGGTTGTGTGTCCAGTCCAAGCTGAGCCCCCCATGCTGTTTGTGAACTGGACCAAAGATGGACTCTCACTGGACCTAGCCCAGGTACACCAAGAAAGCACCTCTTCTGCCATCAACTTTATTCCTCAACAGTGAAGTTTCACCTGTCTCTCTTGGTTGCCTAGTACCCAGGGTGGACGGTCAATTCAGAGGGCTCCGTGTTCATAGCCATAGCCAATGATGACGCAGTAGGCACGTACACCTGCACTGCCTACAACAGCTATGGGACCATGGGCCAATCCGAACCCACCAAAGTTATCCTGGAGGTATGGTAGAATTATTGAAGGGCTGTGTCACTATTTTGCTATGTGAAAGATTATTTTAACTGCTTATTTTAACTGTGAATTACTGTACACATAACCAGATCTGGATTGCTCCAAGAATTTTCCTTAAGCCCTGCTTAACAACCCCTTTTCTTTACAGGATCCCCCCTCTTTTCAGGTGGCCCCCAGGAGTGAGTACCTGCAGGAGGTGGGTAGAGACCTAATGATTCCCTGCCAAGCATTTGGAGACCCATCTCCTAATATCACCTGGGTCAAAGTAAGCACCTTGTATCTCAAGTTAATAATGTAGAAAAAGCTATAAAAAAACACAATCGCATTCAGAAATTCCCCCAAAGGCCTTTTTTTCATATCAAAAGGCCTTTTTTATATACTGAGTCATGTTTAGATCACTGTCGATACACCAGTGTGATTCATTCTCTAATTTCTGACCTTGTGGTCCAGGTTGCTGCTGATCCTCGCTCTCCATATGCCATCTTATCCAATGGTTCTCTGGTCCTGCGTCCTCTAAGCAAAGACCACCATGGTGCTTGGGAATGCCGTGCCACCAACCGTGTGGCCACTGTCAGCATACGCACCATGGTGTTAGTGCTAGGTGAGTACAGAACAAAGCTCATGTCCCCTTTTAGCAACGTTAATGGGTCAGTTGTTATAAGCATCCCCCACAGTCATTTCAAATGCATGGGGTTCTGTGTCTAATACAGTGGTAGAACTCTCACTTCTTTCTCTGGACTGGCTGTTCATTTAATCTCTTTGGCAGGCACAAGTCCCCATGTTGTCACTGGGGTCTCTGTGGATCCAGGGATGAACCATGCCAATGTGTCCTGGGAGCCTGGATTTGATGGAGGATATACTCAGATGTTTACCATCTGGTACGTAGCCTAATTTTGGTCCAGGCTGTTTATCTTCATCCGTGGCATGAAATATTTTTGCTCACCTGTTTCCTGCAGGTCCCTGTTCAGCTGTTTTTGACCTAACTGTTTGTTTTGTGTCTCTCTAGTGAGGTTGGTTAATGTTTCATTTTGATGTTGTGTCACTCAGGGTGAAGCCCACTGCCAGGGGAGAGCATGAATGGGTCTCTCTCCCTGTGCCCGCATCTAAATCCAGCCTCCTTGTAACGGATCTCCGGGCTGATACCAGTTACCAGTTCAGCATTCTGCCTCAGAACAAGCTGGGATCTGGCCCGTTCAGTGAGATCGTCACCACCAGGACACGGGGTTAGTATCAAAGCTTCCTTCATTGATGTCTGGACCTGTGAGATGTGCTGGTGACCCTGTACAGCATTACATTAGTTCAGTAACAGATGGTTTTCCACAACCTTGATCTCTCTTTTTTTTTTTTTCGTGTTCAGGTCTGCCAACAGATCCACCCACTATAGTAACCACATTCACAGCACTACTCCCTCCCACCTCTCTGTCAATCAACCGCACAGTGGTGGGGGTGCTGCTGCAGTGGACCGCACCCCCTCATGAGTCACCTCCAATCACGGCCTTTGTCCTCCAGGCGAGGCAGGAAAAGAGCCAGTGGGTTACGCTTGATGAAGCAATCAACATCAATGTCACAGAAATGATTGTGCAGGGCTTGATGAAGGTAATTCTTCAACATGTTTCAGTAACACTGTATAAAACCCACATCCAGCCGGGCACAGATAAAATAGGAGCATGCAGATTTATTCTGTTGATCTGTTTCCTACATAGGACTCTAACTATGATCTGCGACTGCTGTCTCGTAGAGACAAAATGGTCAGTGAGGCCAGTGATTTCGTCAGTATCTCCACAAAAGGTAAATGGCCACTGTGAATCTTTTGATGAAGGGTGAAATCACAATGATAATTAGCGTAATGACCTCTAATGACCTTTCCTATCATTGGCCACCAGAAATCACACCTTTATCTGCATATGATCCTCAGGTATGGACATGTACCCAGCTCCCCCCAGCTTGCTGGCCTTTGCTCCTGAGCCCCTGCTAGCCGGCATGATCGGAGGTGTGTGCTTCCTGTTTGTGGCGATCGTCCTGTCACTGATAGCAGCATGTGTCGTGAGCCACAGGCGGGAGCGACGCCGCGGGAAGAGACGAGAAGGTAAAGATAGCACAGGAGTGGAACATAGCCGTATGCTGTGGAATATACACATACATGTTTCTAAATCTCCTTTGGACATGGTGGAAACACGGAAATAATGCATATTTTGCATATGTAAATAATGCATATGTAAATGATTACACTAGGGATGTAGAAAGGTGTGGTCAACATACTGGCATCAGTTTAAGGTTTTGTCAGTTTTCCTGCCTATATTTTTTTAACATCTCCGACTTTAACATGGACAGACCAATACACAGTTACTGCCTGTCTTCGTTTAGCACTATTGTCGAGCAAGTTACTTTCAATAATTAAGATTGTTTTTGTAATCTCATTGTGTTGCATGATGTAAACTCACCATTTCAGATATCCCATCTGCCTTCCAGAAGAGCTCATCCCCACAGTAAGTCTCCATCTGTACTCAAAGCAATTCTCAAAGTCTCTCCATCATCAACACTTTAATAAGAAAATTAAACATGATTTATTTCATTCTTGTGTTTGGACAAAACATTTGAACCTTTCAGCTTTAAAGTAAATTTGAACGTTTGAACAACTTTCAAGTTTAAACTATATGCCTATGATCTTGGCCTCTGTAAATATTGCAAACTGCTATTTTTATTTTTGCCTTTTAATATGTTTCCAGATAATATTATTATCTGTACCTTATTAGGTACATCATACATATACTGGCTAGGACCCCTACTTACCCCCATGAGTCCTTTTGCTGTGTCTTTCATTATAAATTAACAAAGTACATGCTGGTTTTTTTTCCATTAAAAACACAAGCACAATTACATGTAAGTTTCAAGTTTGGTTTATTTGTCACATACATAGTCATACACAGTATAACTCGCAGTGAAATGTAATCCAAATATCTAGGTCATCATGATGCTTTTTTTCCCCCAAATGAGGATCCTATTACTAACTCATAATTTGTTCCCATTCTTTTTCTCCACGCAGAGCTCGCTTGCCTGCTGACAGCCCTGATAGTATGCTGAAGATGAAACTGTGCCCTCCCCTGATCTTCTTCCCCACCTCTTCTTCATCTGACCGCTCAGACCACTCCTCCTTCGATAAGGGCAGCCGTAGCGATTACCAGGACCAGAAGAAGCAGCTGCTCTCCTCGTCCTCTCCAACCCCACGCTATGCTCTCTTTGAGAGCCACCTCGGTTGCTCCCCAGCCCAGACTTCCGCTATTGAGTCCATATCCAGAGGTCCCGATGGCCGTTTCATTGTCCAGCCATACCCAGAGGGTTCAACATCGAAAGACATTAAAAAGGAATTTCCCCAGTCCCCAGGCATTGGTGGAGAAGGCAACAGTGGCCCTTACAGAGATTCTCCCAAATCCAGCCCATTTAAGTCAGAGAACAATGCAAGTCAGGAATCACCTCCAAGGATGAGTTTGGACTCGGCAGAACCTGAGAGGCTCCCACAGTCCCCAGGCAGGGTAAAGGCCATGGCCAGAAATCTCCCCCTGCATGGCTGCTTTTACACTGATGATGAGCAGGGCTGCTCAGAGGCTCTCCTGGAGAAGGCCAGTTTCTACTCAGACTGCAGCGAGAATAGGTCTCATGGCTCTTTGAAGAAGTTCTCCCTAACAAGCCATCAGGAAGACATCTTCCCCAGCCTAACCAAGGGGGCCCATGTTTTACCACACCATGCTGGTTACCAGCCTATGAACACAGACAGTCAGCTAACCGAACCAAGCACCATAATTTCTCAGTTGGGAAGTGAGCAAGAGAGGGACAACCTCGGTAGGTGTCTGAGGTTAGTGAAGGAGCGAGAAGAGATGGAGAGGGAGCTGGAGGGCTACACCAAAACCCGGAGAGCAGAGGAGCAGGAAAAAGAGCAAAAGCGTGCCGAGTCCCCCAGTCCTCTGCAAAGATGGGCAGGGCTTGAGTCGGAGGATCACATATGGAAACCTCAGGACATCCAGCTCCGGCAAAAAACCCAAAGACCTAACAGCCTGACCCAACGAGTTTCAGACTACCGGCGAGGCTGTTATTTTGGCAACACCAGTAGTCCCATGGAAAGGCTACTCCCGTCCTCCTCTTCTTGCTTTCAGTGGGATATCAGCCCTGTGACCTCACCTACCAACCAAGCAGCTGTACACAGCCTCGCAGGAGGAGATGCACACCAGACAACGGACACACCTCCGAGAGGGTTGACAGCGGCAGAGAACTCAACGGCGAGAGACTTCTCAAGTTCACAAGTCGCGCAGTACACTTCCTTGTCAGTCCCCTCTCCCAGCATGGATAGTTCTTCTCCCTGTGAACCCATCCTGGCCAAGACGAAGGGCAACTGTTCAGAAAGACCCACAGACAGGGAGCAGGAGCTTTCTTGCTCAAGGACTTTGGCAGAGCAAGACTGGAGGAAGGACAGAGAAATTGACACACAAGCAGGTGTGTCCAGATCCTCACGTCCTGCTTCTTCTAGTCCCCAGCCGCCTGAGATGGAATCTGAGAGAGGAAGACATTCTGTGGCAGAAACAACCGCTGATCACCATTACCCCAAACAAAACACTCACAGAGAGGAGATGAAGCTTGAGGGGGGAAGGTTGAGCCACAGTCCTTCCGGTTGCTCCACCCTTCCCTATGATCATCAGAAAACTGTAGCCAAAGTGAAGCTGGGAGAGAGTCAGAGCAAAGCTGGAGACGAGCCCAGTTCCTCATCCCTGCAGCCTGGGGAACAAAAGGAGGGTGTCAGGACACAGTCCCGCAAGAGCGATAAATGTGTCTTCAGTGACAGCCCTAGCTGCATTTCTCCTTTGTCCTTTCTTGAAAATGAGGGGGAGAATGATCAGTCCAATCTTTCTGTTGTAAGTTTGTCAGAATCACTGAAACCCAAGATTGTTCCACAACATGCCAGGCTATCTCCTCTGCAAACGAGTGCTATCCTGGAGTATTTGAGCCTGCCAGGCTTCATTGAGATGAGTGTAGATGAACCTATTGAGGAAAGTCAACCAGCAGAATCTACCTGGCCCAGCACGGAGCCAGAAAATTGTGCTCTTTCGAGAGATGAACCTGAAGTGACCCCTAAGAACTGGGAGTCCCACGGTCATGGTCAAGACCACTTGAAGGCTAATGATAGCCATCAAAATAGAGTTTTGGTAGACAGCAAGATCTCAGTTATTCCTGTGGGACATTCTAAATTAGAAGATGTGCCTAGTTTGAAGCCCTCTTTAGAGATTTTATACAAAGATTCAGGGTCCTTAAAAAGAAACATCAATATAGCACAAAATTTATCTCATGAAGTAAGGGGTTCTCAGCTATTGCTCTCTCAAAAGTGCTCAAGTTCAGATAAACTCCAGTCCACTCAGTTGAACCCTGTACAGACTTTAGTGAGTACTGCTAAGAGTGAGGGAATAGGAGTTTCTGATAGCCCCAGTCAAACTGGAAGTTTTGGAGAATCTTCATCAGAACAAACTCAAATATCTCAAACTCAGGATATAAGGACTAACAAAATAACCTCACGGATCTCTCAAGCTCCCATGCCTTTTATGAAGAAATCTGTCAGCATTGGTCCATGTAGGACACTCTCAGGCATGGGTCAGCACCATCCATTTCTGAAAAAGTCCATTAGTTTAGGCTCCCAAAAGTGGGAGCATTACGAAAGCCCTAGGACATATGTCTCCGAGACCTGTTACAGAGATGAGTTTCCCCATCGAGCTATAAGGGACAAGTCTTACAGTTTAGGTCACACGTCTGGAGGTTTTTACTTGAGACCTGGTCATCCATGGCATGTGCCAGTGCCCTTTCAACCTCTCAGCAACCTCAATCTGCAAAGACCTCGCTACAATGAGAGATCAAACATGATGCCCTCCTACCTCACACATACACATGGGCCGCAAGTGCTAGATCCGCCAAAATTCATGGAACCCATTGGACAAGGGTCAGATCCACGGCGACAGGCCACAATCTTTCCAGAGTCTTCCAGGTGCCTATTGTCATATCCAGAGACCCTCAGATCAGTCCAACACAAGTATGTCCCACTGGATCACACTCAGCCATTTGGCCAACCTAGACTAGTGGCAAGAGGGGGTTATCTTTGGCCTATGGACCCTAGAAAAGGTCCTCAAAGACCATTCTTGCCCAGGGGTTACAGCTGGCCCTCACCATACCAACCAGCCGTTCCTCCACGGAGGCATGAGGTTCAGAGAGAGCTACATGGATGGGTGGGCATGGGTAAGTCCAGTACAGATGTAGATGTTCGAGACAATAGAGCAGAACCTGGTCGGGCTAGTTATGCCAGCCAGAGCAGTGGCAGGGGCAGCGTGGGACCTTATGGGCATGGGCACCTCCGCCAGTCACTCTCTATCACTCCCACCTTACTGAGTTCTCCAGAGACTACTGAGGAGAGTGAGAGGCACAAAGCAGAATTGGACCTGCAAGAGCAGAGGTCAAAAAGGTGAAGCTGATACACAAACATCTCAACAAGGAGAGACTGACATCATTGACTGTTTTTAGTTCCACTGTTGCTCATATTCCACTGTAGCTCATTCATCTAATTTGTTCCATGTCCATGTCTTATTGTGTGTAATATATTTGCATGTAGAAGGAATACATCAGTAGATGAGAGTTATGAGTGGGATGCCACTGAGTGCTCGATGGGTCTCTTGGAGGCCATGAAGTTGGAGCAGACAGGAGTGGGGCGAGGCAGAGGGCTCAGGCGAAATTGGCCTCCCACCAGTGCTGCCTCTCAGGTCTTGCAAGAAAAAGGTAAGAGTTTGACTCTGAGCCCCTCAGCTATACAACCACGTTTATTCACACTCTAGTCCCTCTGTGTTGGGGAGATTTGTGACCTCTGAAATCCACTGCTCCCTCCTGGTGCCTTCTCCTCTCTTCCCCTTACATTATCCTCTGCACTACTCTTTGCTCAGGCTCATACTCTTCCATGGCCTCCCAGCCTCCTGTACATGACTATGGTCACTCACTGAGTGAGGCACGCTTCAGTGCCCTGAAACAAGAGTTCCAGGAGTACCGCAGAACCAAGGAATTTTGCTCCCAAGATCCCTGCTTACCCCCTGACCCTGACTCCGATTCAGGATCTGCCCTACTCTAAGTACTCCAGTTTGGACTGTTACCCTCCACTGACCACTCCTCCTCTAGTCAGTGACATGTCCATTATGTTCTGAATCTAGCTAACATTGATGTTTATAATATAGTGACCACTCGAAGAAATTGCATTCTTATGCATATTCCTGTTGTGTTTCAGAACTTTCAGAGGATGGGGACAATAGCTTTTAAGCACAGTCCTGCCCTCACAATAGCCTCTGACTGGGAATACCAATACACAACATATATATCCAATACTTGGACCTAAAGAGGAACCTTCTGAACTTCAGAATGTTTAACATGCAACAGTTCATATAGTATATTGTGAAATGTAAAAAATATATATAAAATTAGCTAAATTGCTCAGGTGCATTTTGTAAAACAGAAAATGCTGGATCTTCGGTGGCTAATTTTCCAGTGACTTTGCCTTTTATTCACAAATATAAGCAAAGTGCAGTTTATGAAAAGCACTCAAATAATTTATCCTTCCTGATGCGTTTACACTGTGAGACTTATTGAGGAGCTTTGATGAAGAACTTATTAGAATAAGGTTTTTGTCGGTACTTTGCCTAAACCCAAACACCACTGAACCCTGCTGGCCATACAACACAGAAGTATGCTTGGACAATCACGTTTTATGGCTTAAAAACAGAATCATTCTTGCTTGCCTGCAGTGTCCTGGGACACAGGTGGAATGACTATAGATTGAGTCTGCTCAGTGTAGTCAATGCTAGTTAATTCACTGTATTGTGAACCAGGTAAGATTTAAATTGTAAATAAGCATTTATGTTAACTAAATTGTTACATCCTCACATGTACATGTGTGTACATGTCTGTGTAATCTGATCTAAGGGCAGTTTCCCTAAACATAGGCTTTTACAAACTGAAAATGTTAAAAGGATTGTTTTAAAAAAAAGCATCCTTTGTTGTGCAGTCCTAATCCTTTAATCATCCACATTTTTTGAGTCTAATTATAAACAAACAGAATAAGACATTGACAAATTGTCAGATTAAATGTTTAATTATTTATACTGATGAGCGACTATCAAAATGTGTGTGCTGATTTGTTTAGGTTTTTTCCTTTTGGAGACCCACTTCAGATATAGAGGAAAAAAAACCAAAATATTCTATTCTGTTGTCAAAACCTTTCCACTGGTTCAATTATCAGTGCATAGAGTTTGCCACCCTCACTCAGTTCTTTAGGCAAAGGGATATTTCCATAAATGCTTGCTAAAGCCAGGACTGCTTAAAAGCTTCAATAAATAATTGTGAGACTCATGTGCCCAAGAACTAGTTCTTTTGAAAACACTGCAGACATGCATGCGGTTCAGATGGCACGGTTGGCTGCCCACCCATTGCAAAAACCCTTGCATTTTGCAAACTCACTCTTACATTTAACTTGTTACGGTGGTAATGATTTCCATATTGATCTTATTGTGATTTTGTGTGCTGGATGTATGCGTGTGAAAAAGTCCAGTAGACAGACAGACACTGTCATTATTTTCAAGAACTGCTTGACATACGTTTGTCAGCTTAAAGTGTATCTATGTTGTATTGCTTATATCGTTGCTCAGTAAGCCACAGTATACCAGTTTACTTGTTTAGTTTGTTTGTTATGATGAACTTTATGGGTACACAATGTCACCTACATCACTTTCTTTTTCTATTCCTGTCCTGTCACATTAGAAATTCATTTAGCATTGGTGTATATATACGTCTTTACTTCAAGACCATAGCAAAGGGCATATTATGCACTGCAGTGTTTACGCGCAAATCTTCAGGTGAATGTGAAGTCTGAAATGTTGCTGGTGATGCATGTCTTGTTGCTCATTGTCAGTCTAGTTTATTGTCAGTATTTTGTATATACAATCTTTTGTCAAGAATTTATTTTCTTTTTTAGTTGTTTTCCAGACTTTTTACAATTTTAAAATAAATTTTTTATTTAAGATACTGCTGTAAATTTTGTAAAACCTTCAGATTGTATGGATTTTTTGAAAGATGGTTTTCGAGTTTTGTACAAATTGGTTAAAAATATATCTGTTCTTATATTTAAATTTTAGCAATGTTTTCATTGTTATTTTTATATGTTTTTATTAAATAAATTTACTTTATTTACTGAACATTTAATATATAATTCATCATGGCTCATTCATTTTTTCTTCAGGTTCTCAGTAAAAGAACCTTATGCCAAACAGAAACAAAGAACAGTTTTTAGACAGACACTTTCACTCCCTTTCATGCCATGCCACTCAAACTGAAACAAGTAGTTCCTATGGTTATGGTATAGATTTGTATAACACACACACACACACACACTGCATTCCTTGCTTATTATATTCGCTCTCTGTATGCACGCATAACAGCAGGTCCGGGTTTCAGAATGTGGAGCCTTCTGCCATGTTGCTCACAAGACTCACCTTAAGGTTGTGTACATGACATGCTCAACCATGTGTCCGATACCACCAGAGATGGTGGTGGTGGTAGTCTGTGTCCCACCTTGCTTTTTCCACCCACACAGGCCTCTTGGGAGACAGCGTTAAGGAAGAACCAAAATATTAGCCTGAGAAAAGAGAGCAACAAGCTGCAAATAAATCAATATTTGAAATGTCATATAACTTGCTCATTGCCTTGTCCATTTACGTTCATGGTTAAAATAAGAACAAGGGGGTATGCATCTTGAAACTCCCCTGTCTGGATGCTGAATGGCCACAAAATCCCATGACTTCATACCATCTTCTATACCATAAGTCTGTCTTTATGCTCGCCTCTCTATCCCCCAAGGCTTGGTTAGGGTATGTAAGGCTCGCAGACATTGTGGCGGGTCCCCATGTTCTTGGCGGCCTGCACCATGTCGGCACAGGGCCAGCGGCCCCAACGCCCGCCTTCGTGTTGCTCGTAACCCATGGTGACCTCCAGACTGGGTAGCACACAGCAAGCCAGCAGAGAAGACATACTGGTCAACATAAGGCATACAAAAAGAGCAATGAACCCACATTCTTCCTTTGGAGATGGCCAAGATATCTAGCCTTTGGCTAATTGAGGAATTATGGATTTACTTTTTTTTTTTTTTTTTTTTTTTTTTTTTTTTTACAGTGGTGAATAGGTATGAATGTAGATGGAACAAGGGTGTGCGCCAGGATTTTGGCATGTTTGTATATTTGTTTATTTGTTTCGTTCACTTCAGCCCCAAAATACATCAAATATACAAGATTTATGTTACCACTGTTAAAGGAGCATAAAATGGTTATTTGCCCAATGGGCTTTGCAAGAACAATGGAATTCCTTCAGAATCCCCCCTACACACACACACACACACACACAAAAAAAGTCCTCCAAATTCACGTAACCCTCTTCTACAGGTAGATGTTTTTTTATACAGACATTGCATCCATAGAGATGTCATTTCCTAAGCTTAAATTCTGAAGAGATAAAATTCTTTGTTGGAGCAAACATTTTTCCTTTCTTCATCACCTCTCTAAAAATACCTGCTTCACTTAGCTCAGTAGCCTTACTTAGTAGGCCAGCACGCACACACTGGATCAGCACTGCGACCAGAGACCATGGTCCATTATCATCGCCGAAGTGATGTGACTATCTGAGGTGTCCAGCATGCTAGACATCAAAGCTGCCTAATTGGACAGTCCTATATTCTCTGGCTTTGACAGCATGGTACTGTATCTTGCCCTCACAATGCTTTAAGGACTCTTTTAACATGCTATTTGGATAACGTACTGTAGCCTCACATAATACTGAAAGGTCTGCTAAAAAGACATTAATATGCAAATATCATGTGACGTATGTGACGAATAAACCAAACTTGAAACTTGAAATATTGTCGTTTTATAAAACAGTAAGCATAATTATGATGTGCCTTAATAGACACAAGATAATTGAAAAAGTTCTGTTAATTAGGGTGTACAATGGTGTGGAAAACAAGGAAAGCAGCATCATTGTATTAATGTCTGAAAATGAGGGTGACCACGAAAGCCCATTACTGAAATAAGGCTCTTAGCTGCTGTAATACCACGTCTGGTGTGTTTGCACTGAGGCCAGTGAGGCCAGTGTTCCATTATCTATGTTCTAGCAAGGATAGCTACAACAGAGCCTGCATTTCATACATAGTACTCAAAATGTCTCCGTTAAGATTGAGAAAGCATTGGCTTGCTGCATTGTTTCATGTCTAGGGATTCAAGAAACTGATTAAAAACATAAACCTTGAGGTGATGATTCAGTTTATTTGAATTTTTGTATTTATGTCACCTGTTTGTTTTGGAAGTGGACCATTTGCCATCTGGCTACACACCCCTGCTGCAGCAGTCATTCCATTCTTCTAGAGGTCATTAACGGATGACTGGGGCTCCCGTGCCTTGTAGCCCCCTGCTCACATGCACTCTGAGTTATAAACGCAGCTTAGCTCATATCTGAATGGGGCTTTTGGTTGCTTCCATGACAATAATCTTGCACATGGTCTGCACCAGTGTTTAAGAGCTGATAAGCAGTCACTCCCGCATTTGTTAATAACTGTTCAGCATCAGTCCGCTCAAAACTACACAATCATCAGTTTTAAGTCATTTTATGTAATGAGTAGTCAGAAACTGACACTACAAGTGTAAACATGTATTAATTGCACTTCTTCCATATGGAAGTCAAGAGATAAAACATTAGGTGTATATACATTCAAATTCTAATGTATCCGTATAATAACCTATATTTCCACTTGTGTCAGTCTCGTTAACCATCGGGGCCGTAAAATGGCATTCCAGGCTCCCACTTAATTTGTAATTACAAATCTGTCAAAACATAAGTTTACTGTATTTAGCCCTGATAAATTGGGTTTGCCACCTAAGTTGTCAAAGGTCATTTACTATGGCTTACATGGCAAATATGAAGTAAATCCAGATATCAACAGGAAGTTACTGTCAATTCACATCTGTTGTTCATTCATTTATCTTCTAAACCAGTTCTTCAAATTCAGGGTGGCAGGGGGCCAAAGCCGATCCCAGGAGCACCGGCGCAATGTGGGAAGCAACCCTGGATAGTGTCACTCTATCGCAGGGCACAACTGACTCTGCGAAAGAGAAATTGCTCCATTTAAGGCACGGGTCTCCCGATGCTTTACTTTAACCACAGAAGTGTTATTACCCTCGAGTTGAAAAGACGTGCGTGTGGGAGCCGAGGGCCTCGTCGTGTTGGCACAGAGCAACCACTCATAATAAAAACAAAGGTTCTGATTACTACATCAGTGCAGAGGAAGGGGTTTTAATTCTCTGTTGCCTGGTTACATAGCTAGGAGTTGACCGCTCTCCTGAGACGCGTTTTGTGCACGTCCTGGGCTCGTTTCTGCCTCTCCGTCACACTGCAGCTCTGCCTGATGGCTGGCAGGACCATCTTCTCCCCAGCACTCGCCCGCGTGGGCGGTCTGCGGCAGACAGGCAAACATGTAAATACGGGGATTGTGGGTTGCAACCTATAAATTCTATGCAAGAGATCCAGAAAGGTCAACTTACTGGCTTTTTGGAAAGGGCTGAAAAGACAGGTTTGGAAAGCGCTCCAACTCTTGACTGCTAAAGGCAACAAAGTGATATGAGTTAATGCAACACGTATTTGTATGGGGTCAGGAACTCCAAAGTGCCATTTAGTGATGTGCACAAGTGGGAGGCAAGAATACCCGCTGGGGTCAGAGAGGAATGCCTTCGTTACACTGAAGTCCTCATGTGACATTTTCTTTTCATGCAGGACAATGTCTTTGAGGAGAGCCTTCAGCCGCAACAGCTGACAAGAAAAGAACAGAAAAATGTGCCCTCATGCAAAACACATGCCCATAAAGCAGAAGTGGTTATGCTAAGAACTATGGAAGGGGATCTGCTTACCTCCTGAGACTGCAAGACATTGCAATTGTAGAGCTGTCTGATGATGGCCTGGCACTCCTGCAGGCTTGGGGTGCGTGGGCATCGGGACCGAGCACTGTGGATCTTCAGAGGAAGCGTAGATGTGATGAGGCCCTCAACTTGTTCTCCAGCAGTCTCCAGCTTCTCTTCAGAGCTTTAACAGGTCAAGAGGGAGGAAAACATTTGAGGACGAAAAAAAACAACTCAAAAACTTGCTCATTTGGTAAGCCGATTTATGGATGTCTAGTAGGTGTATGGTGTGCGGTATATTGGAGGTAGTAGTTACCTTGTGTCACTTTTCTGAGACTTCTTCTCATGCGAGTCACCAGCACTAGCCTCAATCTCTAACAGAGATTGTATTCAGTTTGTCATTCTACAAGGCTCTTTCAAATGTATCGTAAAAGTAGGTGTGCACAAACTGAATGCTACCTTTTGGAGATGCAGGATGTGATTCCATTATCAGCTGATACTGTAATTCTAAAGAAGCAGTACATTTGAGAAACAGTGCAAGTCTGCCACCTGGAGCCACATGAACGTAGACTTACGTTGACCCTGTGCTTTCAATTCACACGTATGCTCAAGCTGCACTGCAATCTATAACTAATAAAATTTAAATCCCCCCCCCCCCAAAAAAAAGACATACCTTTGTTAGCGCGTTTCAGGTCGTCTATTTCCTCGTGCAGTTTCTCCAGTGTGTTTTTGTGCGTTTGCTGAAGAAACAGGATATCTTTTTCCAAAGAGGCCAGGCGGGACAGCTCCGCATCCGTAGCTGCTTCGCTCGGAGTTGCCTTCTGACTTTCCCTTCGGGATCTGTGCACGCATTCACAAGAAGACAGCCGTGGGTGACGGGCCCGGTCGAGGATGCCCACTCGGGACCAGGTAGGCAAATTCCGCAGAGGTGGTAGATTGCTGGTGCTCATAGCTTTATGGCTGGATTTACGCGATGCTGCAGATACTTGTAGATACTCCAGTTCCCACGTTAGGCCTGGTGAACGGTGAACGGCTAGCTGGCTAACGTTGACTGCGTTGTGCACCTCTTCAGTCTATCCCCGCATCCTTACGACCCAAGGATAACGCGAAGACACGATCTGGTCGCACTTTTCAAACGCATGCACTCCTAAGATAGCCAGCCAGCTACAAAACCGATCTGGAAGACTGCGACGGCACTCCAGACACTTCCTGGAATTTTCACAGGGAGTCACACGTCGCTATGGCAACAGCAAAACGTCCACGGGAACGGGAAGAGATGACGTGAAGTCTGAGGGCGCTGGACAGAGACGAATGCTTAGATGCACCTGATTCAGGTTATCAGATGAATCGGCTGAAATCAGTAATTCAATAATGCAAATGGTGTCTCTGTACCATTCGTATCAAAACACGGGCGCACTGTTAAGGTAGAAGCATAGTCTTCTTGCTATATTTAATTAAGAGGAAATATAGTTACAAAGAAGTGGAACATGTTTTAGATAAGTGGGCCAACAGCCTCCCTGTAGACAAGAGTTTAAAATGAACATCCTTCCTTGGTTGTTGTTCTTGTTGTTGTTGTTGTTGTTGTTCTTCTTCTTCTTCTTCTTCTTCTTCTTCTTCTTCTTCTTCTTCTTCTTCTTCTTCTTATTATTATTATTATTATTATTATTATTATTATGTTTGCTTTTCTTGTATGATTCTACTTCCAAATTACAGTCGACTATATGTAGTTGAATAATTCATTATATAAAAAAGTAAAATAATACCTTGTCCTCTCTGGGGTATATGTGCATTTTCTGAAAACTTGACTCACTCTATAACTAACCGCCTAGCAAGAATTATGTATTTTAAAAATTACCTAAGAGTTAAAGATGAACTTGCTGACCTTTTAAAAATGAACAATCAATTAGGTGGCAAAAAGAAATTAACACCAGCACAGCTACAAACTCTCGTGCTAAGGTTGATTATTGTAACTACTATACAAAATTGTTATATACAGTATAATATAAAGCTATACAATACAATGAAATATGAATTATATAAATATAAAACATATGCTGAGCACCATTATGCCAATGCCAATAAAAACTACACATGCATGATAACATGAACAACCAGTCCACACAGGCCCTACAGACAAGAGTTTAAAATGAATATCTTGCCCGGTTTTTTTCATTTGTTTTCCTTGAACGATTCCATCATCACCAACGGTTATATTTGTAAAAAGAAACACCCACTGATCTCTAAAGAATTTCATTCGGCATCACACAGTCCCAGAGACCCAACATCAGTTCTAGACTATAATCACTCCTTGTCACATTGTAGGAAGTTCTTTTTTTTCTTTTTGTTTTGTGCCCGTGTGCTGAGGCCATGCGTAATGTGCATTTTTGTGTGTTTTACGTGAAGAAAACAGTTGTAGACCTAGGAGGCCTCTCCTCGCATGCCTACACAGAGGTCAAAATCACACAGGAAGTCATATAGTGAGCGCAGCCAGTAATACAAATATTATACAAATGACCTCCTTTAGAGTAATATTTTAGAGCCTCTGCCTGGTTGCTTCATATAGGCTTCATATAGGCTTCATTACGGGCCACATCATATAGGCTTCATATAGGCTTCATTACGGGCCACATCGCTTCACACGCTGTAGGGCAATGTGTTAATTTGAATTGACTTACCACTGGTTAGAGCTCCCTTGCTACCTACAACATGCAGTGTTTACACGGTGTTGAGCTGGGTACTACTGCGATTTTCCCACTGTTAACGTCTTCATTAACTGCAGACTGTATTAGCTTGGGTTTATCCCATTGGTTCCTAAAGATGTTTTTACAATTAAATGAACTTTGATCAGATCAAAATAGTTTCTAAAGGGTCTGTTTCATGTTACACTAGATGGTCTTCTTTATGCTGTGAAATAGCATGCCTAAGAATGCTCAAGCATTCATTTCTCCTCGCCATAAGCCTAACGAGGCAGTCAGTTGAAAGTTCTGCCCTTCTGCATACTGCTATCCCTGAGAGTAGGTCACCTTGTGGTCAGGGAGGTGGGCTTGGACAACTGGCAGCGGCCTTAGAATATAGCAATTAGCCAAAAATAGGCACCGTTAACCTGGCACTGACACTTCCTGCTAGTGGCGCATCTGGGCACATGCCGATGATCTCACACAACACTGTTGTGCATTGTTGTTGTTTGTTGTCGTTTCTTTTTTCATATTCATCACCACGAGGAACAAAGTCAGTATGTTCTTTCTGCCTCGCATACTGTCTGCTGATATAAATGCTTCCTTGTTTCACTTCATCCTAGAAGCAGCGCAGTATTTAGTGTTGAAATCACAATTCACAGACAAAGGTTCCACTGCTGCAATTCCCCCTAAGGGTCATGCCAGCCCCCCGACTCAGAAAAGACCTTCTGGAGAAGACGATGTGTCTTCCTGTACAGCTCCATATCCACTTCCTTTTCAGTTATGGATGTTGTTATTGGTTCAGAGCAGTTGCTGATGGACTGTAAGATGGCAGTGTGGCAGATTGCTGTTCACGTGAGCACTTTGTTGATGCAAGCCATGTGTTTGGTAACCACTGGAAGTGCTCAGTCCCTGTTGTGTTGAGGTTCAGTTCCTACACGATATACTGAATGAAGGTTGTTCTCCACAGCCAAATCTTACATGCCTGTTGTTTATGCTTAACCTAGCAATGGGTTGAGGTGGGGTGTTATATCCACATCAGTCTTCTTTAGGGGTGCACAGAGCCTTCACCCTTCATAATGCTCACCCGGGAGGCCACCATGGAAGCTCTTGAAGTGCCCTTCACCTGAAGGCAGTTTTCTTTCCTACAGTTTCCTACACAGGATCCTACAGCAATGTGCGAGGTGCTCGGCGCACCTTGCTATGTATAATCTAGGCTACAAGACTTTATGTGGGCTAGATCTCTGACATTTGTTCAAGTCAATTGTTTTAATAAAGTGCTATACAACACATTACAAAACAACAGAAAGCTGATATAAAAACAGAGGTACAAGCCAATTAATAAAATAAGAAACTAACAGTCATGTTATACGTCAGCTTTAATGAATAAAGGGGCTCCAATATTGAAATAATTTGGTCGTCATATTTTATGTTGTGGCAGTACAAAGAAGCTACCCGTAGAGGATTCCAATTACTTCCCGTGTTGGCCAAAAAAAAAAAAAAAAAAAAAAGGTTCACTCTGAAAAAGTGCACAAGACACATTCAGTGTGTGCTCTACCAAACACCCATATGTCAGAGAACCACACTGATGACTAGTTGTTCTTAGCACGCCATAGGACTAAGCATGCTTATTGGAGTTTAGTAAGTTCTGGGCATGCAATTTTTATACCCAATGTTTTCTTGAAGCTTGTGACAATTTTTCTATGTCAGCCGGGAAACAATGAAGAATTAATGAAGAATCTGCACGAGAGTTAAACTGCTATGGAGACTGATTCACAAATATAGAGTATAGAACCCTTCAAAAGCATTGCTTTCTTACTTTCGCTCCATCACTACCAGGTAAACATGTTTTTTTACAGAATACAAACCACAGTGAAGAAAAAACAAACATTGATATCAGCTAATTATCATTCGTTATTCCCACTTATGGAATTGTTCCTGTGATTATATGTATGGTGTCTTTACGACAGGTTCAGCCTTACATTATGCCCTCTGACGTTGAATGAACGTGTCTAGCCCAGACGCTGGCCCAGACGACTGCATCATTAAAACTCCACCAAGCTTTAAG
This sequence comes from Electrophorus electricus, assembly GCF_041902795.1. Taxonomy (NCBI): domain Eukaryota; kingdom Metazoa; phylum Chordata; class Actinopteri; order Gymnotiformes; family Gymnotidae; genus Electrophorus; species Electrophorus electricus. The sequence continues at coordinate 1,769,083 of NC_137521.1, read as the reverse complement.
TCTTATTAAAGCACAGTGTTTATGAACAAATGTCACTCACTCACACTACAATACCGCAAAACACACCAAACGCATTACTCATCCTTTTAAATGATATGGCAGAAATGAACACAAGAAAAAAAATAAGCATAACAGAACTGTCACAAATCACCCCAATATCAAAGAAAATAATGTGCGAGAAAAATTAATTTTACAACCAGATTGCCGATGTCACTGCGTAAATACAAGTATGGCATCATCAGGACATGCCATTATATATCAAAAATAATTACTTAAGTAATTTAAGCATATCAGGCTACATTAGACTGTGAAAATGTGAATGTAGCCAGTATTTAATGTGTACTAATTCATTTTACTGTGTCGCATATATGATGAGTCTTGGACAATCTAAATCACACTATTTACTACCAAAGCAAAAAAAAAAGATATAATTAAAACCTTAAACAAATAAAGAACACACTCACAATAAGTTGGCAAACTGGAACACTTCCAAATTACAGTTGACAAATTTGATAAAACTGGCTATTCCACAGAGAGCTTAGTAAAATGTTGACTATATGTAGTTCATAATTAACAATATAAAAAAGTAAAATAAATACCTTGTCCTCTCTGGGGTATATGTGCATTTTCTTAAAAGACAGCTCACTCTACAACTAACCACTTCGCAAAAATAATGTATTTAAAAAATTACACAAGAGTTAAAGATGAACTGACATCTTGAAAATGAATGGAAAAAAAAAAAGAATGCTCAATTAGGGGGCAAAAATAAATATAACCAGCACATCTACAAACTGGTTCTAAGGTTGATTTTTCTGAAGGAAGGGTATTTTATACCTCCTATACAACATAATGAAATATGAATGACATAAATCATCATATGCTGGGCATCATCATGTTACTTAGAGTTCAGTGTTTAAAAAAAAGAAACCAATCACAACCAACTATGTTGGCCTTTGTGAAATCAGAGCCACTGATTAACAAAGTCTCAACACTAGACGTGCATGACAACGCAAATGACCGGCCTGAGCCAAAATAAAGACGTCCACACTTGACCAGCTGTGTTGCACTCAATTTAAGAAAATAATTCACCATAATATTGCCTCAAATCTTACAACCTGGGAGATTTTTCATGTGGAATGTAAAAATAACCTAACAGAACTGACTTAACAAAAAGAACAGGAAGAAATGTAAAGAATCTCTCAAAGCCTAACAATTTAAAGCACCCAAGAAGCAGCAAGAAATTCTATGTCAAAATATTTGATGCTGAAATGCTTGGTGTTTCAGACTAGTGCATGGGAAAGCATGCCATCAAATATTTTCAAGGAGATGTATGTGGAATTTAGGCCTTTATTGCCATGTACATGCAAACTACTGCAAGGAAAGATGGTTTCATGGTTACAATCAGCAAATCTTGATGCACTGCCACAATGAAACTCAAGTTTGTTCCATGCACTCAAGCAACAGTGGAAAAGGAAAATTGGACAATGGCATATTTGTATACGAGAGAGTAAGTAATTCATTAATTTACTTGGCCACTGGAATATGTGTATCTCAGTCCATGATTTGTCTGGAGAGTAATAATGATACCTGAATCAAGGAGGGACAGGCATAAGATGCAAGAAAGAAATAAGGACGCTGGTTTTTGATCAGGGCGTGTAAGCAGGCGGAGGCTGAAACTGGTTGGCAAGATCGTAGTCAGCTGGATAAGTTTCACTGCTCTCCTCCATCTCTGAAAGGAGCTCCAGAGCCTGCTCCTCCTCCTCAGTGGGATAATGACGGAGCAGGTTAGCGGCGGTTGCTAAAATGGAGGCTCCTCCAGCACCGGCCACCAAATAGAAGCTGATGGCGAAAGTGACGTAAATGAGCGAACCGTGATACTTCTTATGCTGCTGCTGAAGGGAGAGGATGAGTTCTGAGGCCCAGTAGCAGAATCCAATCACTGTGGCACACTGGAGCACTAAGCATTGAAGAACAAAACAGAGAATTCTCAGACCGTTTCCCATATCCAGAAAAAGACAGATTCAGCACAGCAGGACGTTAAGCACTGGATTTTTTTTCCACTACTGTATTCTTTCAGTCCCTCTTATTTTAGTAACCGCTTATCACTGGTAGCAATCACTTATAAAAAAAAATAACCAGATTAACAAACATCAACCATAATAACATTAACCATCATCAGCACATGCTGCATACCTGTAAGAATGTGAGCGAAGGCATATCGGCGTGTAATCTTGAGAGCAGGGTGTTTGGGGCCAAAGACATCCAGCAAAAAAGCCGTTAGACTACACAAGATGCCCAAGAAACAGAAAGCGGCAATAACCCTCAACAGCAGGATGGTCTGGGAGTTGACACAGTATTCTGCAGGGCAAACCAACGTTACATCAGCCTCTTTTGAGGGCAAAGTCACACGGGAAATGCAGTGAAAGGGCAGAACAATGGAAGGGTACCTTCGATGAGTTTCTCGTCTATGTACCCCAGGACGTCCGCCACGCCGAGCTCTGGCCGGGGGCAGGTGCCCCCGTGGACTCGCAGCCAGGCTGGTTCTGCCAGGGCTGTGCATAAGGCCGTGATGGAGAGTGCCCCGGGAAGCGCAGACGCCAAGCTCCGCTCCGGCTGTTTGGGGAGCGCCGTGCCGCCTCGCCTCCTCCGGTTCCCGGGCAGAGCGTTTCCCGGTGGTGCGTACATAATGTCACAGCTAAACGGAGAGGCGGACGGCAGCTGGGATCAATCAGATGTATCTCCGAAGAGGCTGTAAAAACACAACGCCACATCACATCTCGTACTGGAAAGTTGAAGACGAAAACAGCGGTACAGTTTCGGTTTAGAAAGAACGGAACGACTTGGGTCCGCTAACTAATGGCTAAACGTGATTTTGTAGTCAAAGTGGAATCAGTCTTTCAGCCGCCAACAACTCACCTGTACAGAGGACCGACGTCCACTCACAGAGACACCGGGCTTCGGCAAAGCCAGTAGGTCCACACCGAGCTAACGGCTAACGAGCTAACGGCTAACGACACACAAACACAAAAGAGCCGAAAGAGCTGCAAACATGAAATGGGTGAAACGAATTTTAAACTGACCGACGATTCAAAACATTCCACATCCAAGAGACCAATATCGCTAAAATAAAGCCATTTTTGTATTATATAAATAATCACAAACAAAAACACATCTATCTACCAAGCTATCAAGCCACTCACTTCCCTGTCTTTTCTTTCTTCACGCTTCCGCTTCCTGTCACATATTACGGTAAAACATTTGCTAATTGTTTGTGTTATATATATATATATATATATATATATATATATATATATATATATATATATATATATATATATATATATATATATATATATATATATGAATAAATACTATATTTATATATATATATATATATATATATATATATATGAATAAATACTATATTTTTAGATATATATATATATATATATATATGAATAAATACTATATTTTTAGATATATATATATATATATATATATATATATATATATATATATATATATATATATATATATATATATATATATATATATATATATATAAAATCCATTCCTTTGCGTTCACCCTGTCCAGCGGGGGGCGCTACAGTCTCAGACCTCCCGCCCCCCCCCCTCATTTCTAGCGATGAAGAAAAGCGCAGGAAGTCGAAATATCTGTCATCTTCAGCCATCTTCATCCTGTGACTACGGATCACTGAGTCGGCTATACTCTCTGCTCCGTGTTTCTGAGTTAGGCTGAAATGAAGGACACGTTGGCCATCCTCCACAGGCTCAGCGCTCACCCGGAGTCGCGCTGCTGGTACGTGGCATGGCACCCGCTGGGCGCGCTGCTGGCCTCCTGCGGTGGAGACCGAGCTGTGAGGATTTGGGGGAAGGAAGGTAAACCCGCTTGCCCGCTGCGATCTTTGATAGCATTCGTGTGTCATGGTCCAAAGCCAATGCGCTGGCACAGGAACCGTTTTACGCGTCGCTGTGTGGTTCATGCATGACCTGTTGGCACAGGAGACGACTGGGTGTGCAAGTGTGCACTGTCGGATGGACACCAGCGCACGGTCAGGAAGGTCGCCTGGTCTCCCTGTGGGCACTACCTCGCGTCCGCAAGCTTTGATGCCACCACGTGTATTTGGAAAATGACGAATGACGATTTTGAGGTGTCATATACGTTTTACTTCAAACGATCCTGTTGTTTTGTTCATCTAATACAATAAGACGAGACCTCGTATTCGTTTCTTTTTCCCCTTTCCAGTGCCTTACAGTGTTAGAAGGACATGAGAATGAAGTGAAGTGTGTCGCCTGGGCCTCCTCTGGCCACTTACTAGCAACATGCAGCAGAGATAAGAGTGTCTGGATTTGGGAAGGTCTGTGTAGACAATATATTCAAGTGCACTTAGAAATAAAGGGCTAAAATGTGCTGCTTTTCTTTTTACTAAATCTTTTTTCTCTCTCTAGTGGATGAGGAAGATGAGTATGAGTGTGTGAGTGTGGTGAATTCACACACACAAGATGTAAAACATGTAGTCTGGCATCCCACACAAGAGGTAAGACCTCTTTCCTTTACTCATCTGTTTCTCTTAATCAGTGTTGCTTTGTCTGCAGCAGTCGTTAATACAGTTAAAGTGAACTCAATCCAGATACTCAGGTATGATGTTTTGGAGGATGAAACTGAAAACCTTGCATTCCTACAGCTCCTGGCTTCAGCTAGTTATGACAACAAGGTATGTATTTATAAAGAAGAAGATGATGACTGGGAGTGTCGGGCAACCTTAGAGGGACATACTTCAACTGTCTGGAGCCTTTCCTTTGACCCTGAGGGACAGAGATTGGCCTCCTGCAGTGATGATCGTACTGTAAAAATATGGAAGGAGTGCACATCAGGTGAGGGTGAATAACAGTGAAAAGAATGTGCTTGCATGCAGGTGCATGTGTGTGTCTGATTTCTTAAGTATCACAGTTTTAAAAATTGTCTTTGCTGCAGATGAAGATTCTACAGATGGCGCATGGAAGTGTGTTTGTACCTTGTCTGGATTTCATGGTCGAACAGTGTATGATGTTTCTTGGTAAGCTTTCTTGCCTTTAGAGTCTGCCATAAGTAACAGAGTTAAAGTGGAAGATGCATTGCACTTATTGTCCATTGAGTATTTTTTACCTTTCTGTACATAGGTGTCATTTGACTGGTGCCTTGGCGACAGCATGTGGGGACGATGGAGTTCGTGTTTTTAAGGAAGATGCAGCTGCCGACCCCAGACACCCAGCGTTCTATCTGTCTGCCCACGTGCCTAAGGCCCATAACCAGGATGTGAACTGTGTGGCGTGGCATCCTAAAGAAGCGGGTCTGCTGGCCACGTGCAGTGACAATGGAGAAATTGCTATCTGGAACTACCAGTCAGATGCGTAACCCATCAAGAGATCATTCTGTCAACAGGACGAGCATTTAAAGGTCTGCATGGGATTTAGAAAGCACTGAATTTTACCTTTGGTGACAGCAAAAAGCAGGTTCAGAGAGTCATGTTGCCTGCTGAATTAGTGATGTTTTTATGTTTAGGTTTGTTTTACAGCCTTGTGGCACTGCTCATCAAATGTTTGAGTGCACTTGTTAGAAATGAGTTATGATTCATAACTAACAATATTTTACACCACATAACTTCATTTTCACACATTTACAGAAATACACATTTTAATACACCAAAAGTGAATCAAACCTTTTGTTCATGAGCATGAAAAATGTTATGAATAATCCACCCAAGGATATTAAGTAATAGAAAATAGTTTTAAAATGGCTCCAAACCATGTGCCCTGAAACATTTGACCAGTCGTGCATCTAATGCTAAATATTTGTTCATTTTTTAAAGTATTAAATGGTCTTTGGTTTTGTGTGTTGTACTTACCACTTTGTTTCAGGAACATTCTTTTTCTCTCTTGAACCGTAAACAGCGTTTGTAGATGTTGTCCAAGAAGTTTAAAAGGTAGTCTCCAACTTCACTTTCTTAATCACAACTGAAGCAAATGTAATATAAATTTCTATAGCTAAAATAAAATATATGTGATCAACCAGCAGGGTACAAGACTGGTTTGGGTTACATTGTGGTGGTGGTGAAGAGCATTTAGTGTTCACACCTTTTTATAAACCATTCTGAATTTTGTAAATCCATGTCCAAAAAGCAGGCTAACATGGGCTTGAGTGATACTGGGGTGAACATATGTCATCTTTTTCCCTGGACATGTCTTGTTTTGGGATCTAACACGTGTGTTTTGTGGGGATTTCTAAAATGTCTGAGATTTGGCTTTTATGTTCACGTCATTTCAACTGTTTTTGCATTGCTTTGATGAGAGGTATTCAAATCAGTCCTCAAGGTCCAAATCCTGAAGGAATTCCACCCGTTCTTTACCTAGTTGTGTCAGTTCTGACCAGTTACATTAATCATATAATCAGCTATAAGGGGTTACAAACTCCAGGATCACATTTGGATTTGAGATCCAAAGTTGAATTCCACTGGCTTTGACCGTTCTCTACAGGTTCCGCCTTCTCGCTTGCCACAATTGGTCGATTATGTCCATGCTGTGCACGTAACGGTCAGACTGCTTCTCAGCGTGTACAACTACTTCACAGAGGTGCATGAGCAGCTGGCATACAGAACATTTACTTTCTATTTTATCTTTTGTATGGTGTCCAAACAGAACTGATAGTTATGCTCCTGTTTTTTTTGCCATGCCTGTCTATGGCAAGCATGCTATAAAATAATTTGACATGAATCAGTTTCCCACCCCACCACCAAAACTGATTTAAATTACTTTGCTTTTAAGTCTAATTAAAAAAAAAAATTTTAAACATCTGTCAGAATTTAAAGTGTCTAGTTCTTGTGGAAATCTAGACAGGATTCCCACATTGATTGCACATCTGCCTTGATCTTCAGAAAAGTATTCACTGAATTCATCAGAACTACTGAAAAGTGTAGTGAAGTAGTGGATTTTTTTGACTGTGAAAATCTTTTATACTTGTTACATTTTTTAAAATTTATTTTATTTATAAGGAACAGCTGCATGGAGAGAAATATGATTATTTGGCCAGCTAAACTCTGAAGGCAATTGTTATTGATCCTGTAAATAAAACTAATAAATTTGCATTACATGTACATTTATGGCATTTAGCAGACACAATAAAAGTGCTTTGTCATTTACTCATAGAAGATCCTAATACAGTACAGCAGTTTAGAGTCCAACATAACCAATTTGTGGTTCTGCACACCCCTGTCTACTTTTTATAGTCCCCCTAGTGACAGTCTATGTCTTAGTAATACACTAGAAGATGGAACATTCTGATAAAATATTATTTGACCATAATACCATCTTTACAAGTAGGCACCAGTATGAACATGCCACCAATGGTTTTAGTCTAATTCTAAGATGAAGTCTTAAAGAAAGGCTCTATTCATTCATCAGCACTGAAAGAGTTCAGAATAAAATGTAGTAAAAATACATAATAAGAACAGGATTGGCTTCATTCAAACCAAAGCAAATTTAAAGCACAGTGTAATCACTGCTTCTCACCTATAAAAGAATGTCAGTTTTCAAATTCAGGGGTAAAGTCTGTTGTCAATAAATTGCAGTCCTTAGGGAATCATTGATCATTGAACTTCTTAGTTACGAAAAGGAAGAACACGTGAAGAGCAGTTTGCCAGATGCGTTTATTGCATGATGCTGGTGAGTGTGTGAGATTAAGGCTTCCTGCCCTTTTTGCGCAAGGACTGACCCTCGCCCGAGAACGCGATGAAGCTGCTGACCGAGTCATCCTGCACACACAAAAACAGTCTAGTGAACAAGAAACAAACGTCACCAGATAGTCAGAAGATTTGTTTCATTTTTACCACAACGTTCTTGCAAGGGACCACCGCCATTACTAACTTACAATGGAGAATTGTCATGAGAGGTGATAAACATTCAAATTGTGAGCTAGCAAACATAAAAGAAATGCATTTGAAGGCATTTCTGGTACCTCCTCTGTTTTGCGAGGCTGTGGTCTGGAGTTCCTGATGAAAGTAATCTTTCCAATCTTGAAGTCATAATTAGGAATTCCCCTGTTTAAATGTGAACATGACACCATGACTCAAGGGAAGGTCCTCAGAGGCTGGGCGGCCAATGGGGAAAGCGTCCTCACCGTTTGATGTCACTGGGGCCGATGGGAGCAGGGCTGGGTTCGATGCCTTTCTTCTTCCCATCAAGACGATTCCCTGAGCCCGTGAATGCCTGTGTGGAATCAAGGGAGAGAACAAAGAATTTTCAGTACTTCAGGTTACCTCACGACCTGCAATTCCACAACGAAGGGAAAAATTAACTGAGACATGAGTAAATAAATGGATTTATAAGAATATGGAAAGTGTGGATGCTTTCTACTTACTCTAAATCCAATATCCATCTCATAGTTACTGGGGTCTGACTCTTCCTCCTTTAACAGGCCAACAGAACTTCTGTTCAGTTTAATTTATTCATTAAAAATCATAAATCTATTTGATAATCAGTGTAAATGTCTGAAAACATACAGCTGGTTCCTCGTGGTGCTGTGTGGGTCTCTCAGGTTCTTTGTAACCAAGTGGAGCATCAAAGTCCACCTAAGAGAGACAGAAAATATAATAATACAATAAAATTGAGAGAGAACACAAATGTAACTGCGTTGCATGATCAGACTAATTTTGGAAACATGATAGTTAAACGCAATACATGTTAATGAATAGTAAAATAAACATGTCAGAAAAAAACCTTACATTCATATCACATTCAATAATGGATACTGCTTTATCTGGTTTGGTCTCCATGACACGTAGCTCATAGATCTAAAACACAGAAATGTCAGGTTTAGTTAAACTGTTACTTTTGTTAGATTAAAACAAACTGGACTGACTACTGCAAACTGCACACCTTTTCATTGTAGTTGATGGCAATTACATCCCCTGTAGTCAAACAGGCAAAGTTTCTCAATGCATTCTCTAATCTAAAGAGAAAAACATACCATTCATTTGACAAAAAGCTACATTAGTAATACAACGTAGTTAATTTCTTTTGGGTGACTCTGCATATAACTTACACAGCTTTAGGGTTTGTGATATCTAGGAAGTCTGGGCTTTGGGGCTGAAATTTAGAGTATGTTGCCACCATGAGATTGACACTCTCAACTTGGACCAAGCCTCCTTCTTCCAGTAACAAGTTTTGCATCATCTGTGGCAAAGATCATAATCAGATCCATATGTCACAAAACTAATTATGCACATTTACCTAATATTAGTCTTTATAATGAAGTTGATATTATTTGTTTCTGCCATCAGCACTAGTAGTTGACTTGTCTCTTACCCAGTGGGGTAGGTAACAGATCCCTTCATCGGCCACAAACTCCAGCACACCACAGTGAGTCATTCTGTCTGAGTTCTTATTGGTCAGTTTGAATAGCATGGGATACGTGATGTTAAGTCTACCTGTTTCAGGGTATACGAAGGACCAGAGATTTAATCAATCAATCAGTCATCTAATCGATCAAGTGATTTCTGTGGTAGTAGTCATGATTTAGACGTCAACTAAGCGCTTACTTAGCTGATCCAGTGCGGAGGGGGGCATTATAACTGGAAGAGAAAGAAACGATTGAGTACAATTCGTATCTTGATTTTAGAAGGGTTGCTACGCAGCATCTCATCCTGTAATATTAACCATCCAAAACATGTAATATAACTCGGCGACGAGAGACAAAATGAGCAAAACGTGTCCCGATTACTTTTTCCGCCTTTCTCCACGTCTGACCGATCGTTGGGCCCCGCCAGCATGGACACGGAGTAGCAGCGGTACTGCGTGGAGAAGCGGTTCTGGAAGGCCCGGGGCATCGGGTGGTCGAACATGTTGAAGAACTGGAGACGAGAGCGACGGTGCTTTAATAACATACACACAGACATTCATCTCGCATGAAGCCCGACGGCAGAGGGATAATTAACAGCTTTTAACCAGTAAAAGGTCTGACAGTGACTGGGCACATTTCCAGTAGTCTTGGTGCTATCTTAGCCTAAACTGGCTAGCTCGTTTTGGTGCGAAAATAACACAGTTCATTACATTGTGACTGGATATATTGCTGAGGTAATTAGATGTTGATTTCCTACCATGTCGTCTGTGTATTTGCTTAAGCTTAGAGCTCCAGTGTGCCGAAAATACTCAACACGGAAAAGTCCAAAAGACAAAGATCTGCACTACAACAAACCCCGAAGACCAATCAGCTACGAGCTCGGTCGTGATGCCAACCAGCCAACCAGATTGCTAAAAAAAAAACCCGCATAATTACAATGTAAATTCGTAAGAATCATAATCAGTGTGTGTTTAGTTTTTATTCTTAATCTATTATCATTACAATACAGTGAAAAAACATCAATAAATTAAAATGTGCAAAGACGATAAACGACTTAAAACTAGAGTGTATAGGATTGGTCAGTGTGCTTCCTCTGTTCGTATGTGATGGGTTCCAGGTTGATTAGCTGTCACGCAGAGTCTTCATCTATTGGCTACTGTAGGAAAGACCCGCCCACTCTTTCACGAACGAATTTGGCGCCAGTCGCAGCACGAAACTTCCGTTGAGCTGAACTACTTGGTCCTACGAACTTTTATAACCTATGTTTTAAATTTACTGTTGATAAATATATTTTAAAATGTTCGTGACAGATATTCGAAAAGAATTTTATGATATTGTCGTCAATCAGGTGAGTGCATAGCCCATTTTATTGAGCTAGGTAACGGCTTGCTCGCTACTTAACCTAGCTGGTGTCGTTTGCTAGGTTACCTCAGCTTATTGCCTGTGGTGGTTTGGGTCACACAGGCCATTCTCATTGGATTTGTCCTCTGATGTTCACTATTCTCCACTTTCAGAGAGTGGTTCTCCTGGTGTCGTTGGACATCGATGCGCTGTGTGCATGTAAAATTCTGCAGGTTGGTGTTTTTGCGAGATATGAAGGGGGTAAGGGAGATACTGGAGTAACTTGGGCTAGCAGGCTTCTTTTAACTATGTTGTTTAATCATTTCTTTGTAGGCGTTGTTCCACTGCGACCAGGTCCAGTACACTCTGGTTCCTGTGACGGGATGGGAGAACCTTGGCACTGCCTTTTTAGAACATAAGGAGCAGGTGTTTCCTGTTTTACATGGCAACTTAAGCCTAGTAGGAGTCTGACTGCCAAAGTGCGCAAAGCTTGATGGTCTCTACTTGCTTGATGGCAAAGTAGCTGCTGTCATTATGACCTTTATTGCAATTAAGTGTCAGAGTATGTGTTTCTTAGCATACCATGGATGATTTCAGTACTTCTAGAATTCTAACCAAAGGCATAATTTACTAAAAAACAGTTAGAGGGCCTGTAAACAACAGACAATGGCTTCACACCATCGCATTAAGCTGCAGAACGACGCAGCTGATAAGATGTACTGAACTGCTGTTTTGCTGGTGCATTCTGTCTACAAAACCTTTTTTAAAAAATCTGGTGTTATCACACTACATTATTGGACATCATGACAATGTCTTCAAGCAACATATGTTGTTGCCATATAGCACACCTATTCAGCTAAGTACTGGAACGTCATTGTGGATTAAAGGAATGCCCACCACCCAGCATATGTAGGGTTCAGAATTTTTCTTCTCGTAGGCCGACATCTGGCATGCTAGTATAGTAACCAGCAAAGTTATCCAGTCAAATTGCCTTGGCTGTATGCTCAAATAAATCCTTTGTATGTTTCCATTTGTGTTCACACTTGTCCAGTACCAGTATTTTGTCCTAATTAACTGTGGGGCAAATGTGGACCTGTTGGAGACCCTGCAGCCAGAGGAGGACTCCATCTTTTTCATCTGTGATACTCATAGGCCTGTTGATGTGGTTAACATCTACAATGACACTCAGGTAGGCATTCTTATAATATTCTTAGTTGTCAGAATCCCTTTTATTGAATTAAGGTCATTTTATTGTCCCCTTGGGGAAGATGTTTTGTACCCCAGTACTGCTGAAGTGTCACGTATGTTCTGGTCCTTTTATAATCAATACAGATACAGTTCATTAAAAAGAAATAACTTACAAAAGCACACTCATAACCCTACCTCTACCCACTGGATAGATTTCTTTCCAAGGTGACAATGATTTTGCAAATGCTGTACACAATAAAAATGATATATATCAATGTTCCATCAATGCTGAAGGTCGCATAACTACAGGTACATTAACATTTATAGTTACAGTTTATCTATGTGTGAACGCAGCTGCTAAAGTCATTTTTCACCTTCAGATTAAGTTGCTCATCAAACAAGATGATGACCTCGGTGTGCCCTCCTACGAGGACATTTTCCATGACGACGAAGATGAGGACGAGGAAGGCAACAGAGACGATTCTGGGAATGAGAGTGACGGTGGCGCCGAGCCATCTGGGAAGCGTCGGCGTTTTGACGAGGCAGGTTTTCTCTTTCTGGTCTCAGCATGGGATAAATCCCTCGGTCGCTCCCCACTGTTCGAGTCTGGCGAGTTTGTTCGAGTCTGACGTTTTTGCCCTGCGCTGCTCTCAGGCTGCCTTGGAGAGGAGGATCGAGCGGCAGCGCGCCCGGAGAGAGTGGGAGGCTCGCAGGTCAGTCACGATACGGCAGTAAAATTCCCGTTCGTAGTATCATAGCGTTAGCACATACAGCATGTTCTGGGCGACGCGTCCCACAGAGGTGCGTGTGTTTGCAGGAGAGAGATCCTGTTCGACTACGAGCAGTATGAGTACCACGGAACCTCGGTGAGTATCTGAGTGATTACTCTGGTGGATTGTACGTGATTGTTATATCACTTACTCTGCCCTTTATAAATCATGTTTGATGAGTGTATGTCTCGCTCTGTTGATATCTACCAGCTCTTCCTTTTTTTGCAGGCTGCTATGTTTATGTTTGAGCTGGCATGGGTGATGACTAAGGACACCAAAGACATGCTTTGGTAGGTTTCGTGCATTAGTAGTGTACACTAGGTGTAGGTGTGAGTATATTTGCCGCGAATCTGCGGATGGAATGATGGGACTTCTGTGTTGGCAGGTGGAGCATCATCGGGCTCACTGACCAGTGGGTTCACGACAAAATCACACAGTAAGGAGCCTTTGGCCTTCAGCCCTGACTTGTTGAAAATGTGCATGTGTTTGTTCAGACTTAACTGCCAACAGTCAGTTCAAACTCTTTGTCTTTGGCAGTATGAAGTATGTAACTGATATAGTCGCTTTGCAGCGACACGTCTCTCGCCACAATCATCGCAACGAGGATGAGGAGAATTCGCTTTCCATCGACTGCATTCGCATCTCCTTTGAATATGAGTATCCTGCCCAGTCTGTGTGTTCTAGATGATATATTATAATAATGGATCTTTTTGTCTAGCGTGTGAATTCCTTAACGGCATGCCTTAGTTTGAGGCTGGCCTTGTACCAGCACTGGAGTCTATACGAGAGCATCTGCAACTCCTGCTACACCTCCTGCAACTTTAAGCTCTGGTCTATCAATGGCCAGAAGAAACTGCAGGAGTTCCTGGCAGACATGGGGTGAGCATGCATTCTCTCTCCATTTTCCGTGAATGAGATGGGAAGGGGTGTGGGAGTTTGTTCATTCTGTATAGGATGTCTGTTCTGGCACTGATTGTAATGATTAAGTTACTGATTCAACACAATCTTAAAACATGGTTCAGTCTGATGGAAGGAATTGCACAAATTAGCTCAGAGTTAAGGCAGTAGCCGTCCATCAGTCTGATCATGCTGTTTCCCACAATCCGTTTAAAAGCAGCCGGTTGATCTGCTCTGGGTCCTCTCAGTCTCCCACTTAAACAGGTGCGGCAGAAGTTTAACTCCATGGACATCTCGGTCAAGGAGAACCTGCGTGAGGTCATCGAGGAGTCCTCGAACAAGTTTGGGTAAGAGCAGTGCAGGTGCCCTCGTCTGAAGGGACGCTTCCAGACCCCTTCTGACCTCGCACGTACGTCCATTCGACCCTTTTATAAGTGGCTTTTCGTTGGTTCTTTGGCTCCCGCTGGACACCTTCGCGCGGGAACCAGGATGAAGGACATCCGTGTGCAGACGTTCAGCGTGCACTTTGGCTTCAAGAACCGCTTCTTGGCCAGCGACGTGGTACATGCGGCCGCTGCCCTGCTGGAGAACGTGGAGAAGGAGGAGTGTGCCACGGACAACTTCATCAAAGCCCTGGACTGCCTCTCAAGGTGGGACCAAACACCCACGTGCACACCACTTTAAAAGACCGTCAGCATTATATCTGCTATGGCAATGTTTTGTTGTTTGTTTGTTTTAATACATGTAGGAGTAATATAGAGAGGCTGCATGTGGGAATTGATCTGGCAAAGAAGAAACTCAAGGCCATTCAGCAGACAGTCGCCAGCTGCATCTGCACCAATCTCCTCCTCTCACAAGGACCGTTCCTCTACTGCCATTTACTGGAGGTGAGGGCACGCCCACATTCACTTGGCTCACGTTTTGTTTTGATGGGATGTTATCTTGATGCGGTTCTACTGCATTGGTTCTGACATTTTAGGGTACTCCAGATGTAAAGCTGTTCTCCAAGCCCCTGGCCCTGTCTCTGCTCTGCAAATACCTGCTCAAGGCCTTTGTCTGCTCTGTAAGTACAGCAGAAGCTTAGTACACCTTGGGGGGAGGTGGAGTTTGAGCATGGTCTCTGTTACTTGTGTCGTTAATGGGTGAGTACCTCAGTCAGAGGTTTAATGGGAGATGGTTGCATGTGTATTAGGGACTGAAGCTTTCTCACAAAGACCATTTAACTAAATAAAGCCATGGTGTGTGAGGCTGCAGTAGCTGGGCTTCTTTGAAACAGGACTTTTGGTTGTGTGCCTCAGTTCAGCTACTTCTCACAAGTATTTAGGAAAGTCTTCTCTCAGTAGTCGTAGTCAACATTACCAAATGCGTCAAATGTAAATGTTAGATGCTCTCATCCAGGAAAACCGTTAACATGATTAAAAGAAAAGTCTGTTCATCTACAGACTGCTAATCAAAATACAGCAAATCTGCGGGCCAGAGGATTTGTAAAAATTGTGTGTCAAAACCTGGAATTTAATTTAACTGCACAATTATCTTAAACCTTCACTAATACCCACAGTGTTTGTGTAGTACTGTTTTTGATGCAAGGTATGTGACCACTGCTGCTTTTTAGCGATGATACTAATTGATATTGGCCTTGACCAGATAAACGATATTAATGCAATAACTGGGCTTTAAATCATCATTATTTAATTCTTTTGCTTTCTGTCATTACTGTCACACATTTTCTATGGCCTGACCTGTATTTAACCATTCCTTTTATACAATCAGTCTAATCGATGGAGCATTAAATATGTATACTATAGAAAACATTGCATTAGTTTTTGGCCACACAAAATGCAACAAGACCAACTAATTAACTCCTACTTGTAGCTTTCAGAACACTGCTAGAAGCAGTTATAGCAGTTTTTATATCTTGCAAAAAAAATGCTGTGGTATATGCAAATTAAACAAAGAGACTGGTAGATGTGACCTATTCCCCAGTAGAAAGTGAGATCCTTCTCCTGGACACGCATGTGTAAACGCATTAGTTAGGTAAACCAAACACGGAGGAATTTGATGTTAAGTATTGCATGGAATAAAAATGCTGCTCTACATGATGCCCACTGAATTTTAAATTGCCAGCATGAGTACAAAAACGCTCCCTTGCTGAAAAATGGATAATTATTATAGCAGTATGTTTTGGTCTGAAGCAGTCTGATTTAATAAGCTTTAATAGAGTAACTACTGGTGAACTAATACATGAATCCCAATTTATCTTTAACATTAGTCTTGTGTTTCTCACCAGAATTAAGATTTGTTATCTTTTAATTCTCTTATCTATAATTGTAGAGATGATCGCTGGTCTAAATTTTGTTTGTTAGACTCGGAATAAGCGCTGTAAAGTGTTACCCCTCATCATGGCTGCTCCCAGGGATGTGGATAAAGGCACAGTGATTGTCTTGGGCATTCCACCGGAGTCTGAGACCTCTGACAAGAAAAAGTAAGTGTGTGTGTGTGTGTGTGTGTGTGTGTGTGTGTGTGTGTGTGTGTGTGTGTGTGTGTGTGTGTGTGTGTGTGCACCTCTGCATGTGTTTTGTATACGTGTCAATGACACCATCTATGTCTGTACCAAGCTTCTTTGGCAGGGCCTTTGAGAAGGCTGCTGAAAGCACAAGCTCAAGGGCTCTGCATGATCACTTCGACACATCAAGTGAGTTCCTACCACAGACAAGGCTCTTTTAAAATCGCTTTCTTTGACTTTCAGTGACGGCTCAGATGTAAACCACCAGGTGGCAGACTTGCTCTTAGTTTAGACTGCCGCCGTGAGAGGGGAATTGTGCACCTGTATGCACACTTGGCACAGTTTGGGTTAATTGCTTGGATTAAACTTTGGTAGTAAACATATTTGCTAATCCAACGCCATGCTCTTGGTTGTCACGTGAAACTAATGAGATCATGTGAATGCTGAATAGTTTGAATTAGAAAAGAATATAGTAGCAATATGTTTTGCGTAGATGGGAGTTGTTGGTTGTGTGTCAGGTTAGGGGTTTGCCAAACGCTTTACTGATATAGTGCCTTCCGTTAACAATTTGTCATGCTGACCTTTTGAACAAAACCAAAACACACAAATCAAATACACACATGCAGACACCCTGGTAGGCTTCTCATGGCTTTGGTCAGTTTGGTGCTAAATGCCATTCCTCAAGATATAAATTCTGCTCTGACAACCTTGGGCACCTGGGTAAGAGCATCTCCTAAATGCCGTGAAGCTAAATGTAAATGTGTATGGACATACTTGAAAAGCAAAATCAAGTTCATGCTGGAGTTGTGCAACATCAATGTGTTCACTCTGTTTGTCTGTCTTTAGTTATCGAGCTAAAGATGGAGGACAGAAGCAAGTTTCTCGACGCCCTCATCACCCTTCTGTCATAACGCCCCCAGTGCATGTTGGGAGTGCTACTCAAACAACACACAACCAACAAATTGCCAGGAACTTGGACACACATGACTGTGTATGCCTGCGTCACAATTCCCAGAGTTGGCCTGACTCGCAGAAAAGCTTGTTCACACACAGAGACCCTCCAGGAATGGAATTTTGCACTCCTTGAGAACAAATGTGAGACTTGCCATGTTTCTAGTCAGTTTGGTGCCAAATTCAGTTTAGAGCGTCGGTCTGTGTTTAGTGAGAACTGCGGGTGTTCGTCATGTGATTTCCAGTCAAACGGGCTTCCCATGGACTCCTAAGATTCTGCATGTGTATTTATACTGTATAGCCTTTTAATTGTGTTGTAGCATTAATGTGTTTTGTTTTTGTGTGTGACCTTCATGAAGTCAGTAATTAAATGTTTAGTTTTATTAACTTAACCGAAAAGTGTCTTCTATTTGTTGTCGGGTGCTAGCTCTTTTTTAATCTCACAAATTGCTTTAAGACGTGGAGTTGCTTGGTTGTGTTTGGGGATTAAGACTTGCACTAATGAGCACTTGCTGGTGAAAAGCACTAGCAGAAACTAAGGAGAAGAAAACAACCAAGCTAGAACGAGTCAAAAGGCTGTATGCAAAACCTCCTTGGTTACAGGGGGTCAAAAGGCTGTAGTTTGCAAAACCTTGGTTACAGGGGGTCAAAAGGAAATGACTGGATCCACCCTTTTTTTTTTTTTAAGTTTGGGTTTTTTTTATGTTTGGTGAGGGAATTTCACATTAAGTCAATATTTAATAGGGCAAATAAAAAATAAATTTTGGCTGCATAACGGTAAATGGCACAGCATAATATTTCAGGTGCGAGAATCGGCACCTGCTGGCTGATTCTGTGCCGCTGATACACAAATGTTTCTTTCAAGCACGAGGTGCGCCTGCTCGCCAAGCCACGCATCAGACTACGTGCACATGCAGGTAGCACGGTGTACAGGACCGCTAACCTGCAGTTAAAGCCGTGCGCTGCGGCAACGCTTGGAATGGACTAGCTTCCCCCTATTAAAAGCATGCTGGAGCCATTTGCATACATTTCTTTTATCACTTGTAACCTGTGTGTCCAAATGTCATGGGAGACTTTTCCAACATAAGTGAATGGAGTTTAAAGCTAGGCCTTTGTACCAAAGTTGAAAAGCGGCATCAAATTAGCTGCATGTACACAGTGAAGGAAGTGCCCTCCCCCACTCTGCTAATGACTGGGTGAGGTGTTTATGTTGTAGGTTATTATCGTTGAATGGCCCAAATAAGCATTTATCCTTTTTCTGCGGGTGGTAAAAGCTCCCATCTCTCACTTGCTGTACCTCAGGCGTTCTCACATTCTCTCTTTGGCACACGTCAAAATGAAATATACAAGCTTTAAAGTCAAGTCAAATTTATTTATACAGTGCTTTTTTTTCCCAACAGTTGTAGTCGCAAGGCAGCTTTGCAAATGTTGAAGTCCAAGCCCCCAGTGAGCAAGCCAAGGTTCACGGTGGCTAGGAAAAACTCCCTAGAGCACGAGGAAGAAACCTTGAAAGGAACCAAGACTCAAAGGGCGGGGGCCCATCCTCCTTTGGCTGATGATGGATGACAACGTACTGCACTCCTGAACTGGACCTTGAGGCAAATCTCTGCTTTTTTGCAGCTCACTGTAGTATTGTGGCACTCGCCAAGAATCTGTTTACTTGAGCAGGCGTTCAGAAGGACGACTACAGCTTGATGTAAATAGCCTCAAATGGAACCTGTCTGATTGGATTCAGATGAAAAAAAATGTTACTGCCAACACATGTAACCTAGACGAGAACTGGTGGGATTCTGAGCATGTCACCAGAATGTGTGTGTACATATATATATATATATATATATATATATATATATATATATATATATATATATATATACACACACACACTTGTTTTCACATCCTTATTTTGGGGGGAACTTTCACCTGGATAAATCATGGTCATGTGATTCACAGCACATCAGTAAATCTTTAGTACTGGCCACTGCGATTATTAAACTGTCTATTAAAGCTGTACTTCATCCTCAACGTGGCAAGTATCCACTTTTCCCGGCCTCAGCAGAGTCTCTTCTCTCTGCATCTCTTCTCTCGTCTGTCTCTTCTCCTTTCTCTGCGTGTCTTCTCTTGCCCGTACACGATCTTGCTGCTGTGTTCCTCACAGGCACTTCCACCACACCACTGCTCCAGAAAGGGATTTGGGGTTCGCAGTCGTGCTGTACAAACATTAGGTGTGGACCCACAGAACCTTGTTTTACGATCGGCCCATTCCTTTTGGAGTACCTTTACGAACGATACAGTTTAGGACCTCTTAGGACTACTCATAGTTCTTGAAAGTAGTTTTAGCATAGATTACTCTTTCCCCCAACAAGGTATCTGTTGTTTCTTTATCTTATTTAGAGCAACTGGTAACTTGTTTTCTAGTTACTTTTGACTCCTTTCTTTTACTGTGCCCTTGAGTGGTCTGATATTATCTATAGGATTAGCTGGACTGGGGGATTTGAGACAATAGATGTTACCTGTGTGTGGTAAATCACACCGGGTCGCCTGTGTGTACTGAGAAGCAGCTCAAACGCAGCCTCCTCCAGTCTTGTATGACCACGTTGCGGGAAGAGCCTGTGCCGGCTTCGCGTCTTATGTTTTCAGAAATTTTTCAGCCACTTACGGCATCTCTTTTGGTGAGGAAGAAAATGGGGCGGTTCATTTTTACATTTATGGCCTTTATCAGGCGGCCTTGTCCACAGCGACCACCCACAAAAGTGCTGAAAATTATGAGCTCAAGAATGCTGATCCGACTTTTAAAATATGGCAAACAGTGGTGGCCTGTCCTTGAACTGTTTTGTAACAGAAAACTTGATACATTACAGTGGAATGGAACTGTACTTGCCAATTTTCTCAAGAAGTTGATAACAAAAGGTCTTTGCTCATAAACAGTGCCTTTTCCCTGAAAATGCATGTCTTTTGTTCTGAAGACTAGCCTTTAAGCTTGATGTGAAAAGGGCTTAGGAACAGTGGTAATAATAATCATTTAAAAAAACTCTTAAAAGTGTTAAGAATGATTCACTAATAAACATTTATGGTGGGGTGTAATATTTATCTGGTTTTTGGGATACCTTGGTTTTGACCGTTGTATTTGTTATCCCCTTAAGTCCTGCACTGTGAATTCGGATTTATTGGTTAACTTTGAGAGAGGTGTTTGAGAAGTTTGAGAATGTTGCCCTCAATAGAGCTAAACCAAGCATTACACAAGCCCCAAAAAGTATCATAATGTTAAAAATATTTTAGGTGTTACAGAGGGCATCCATAATGCTCATGGTCCTTGGTGTGGTTGTAATCTGGGAGAACTCTTCCATTTACAACGATGCTTAAGAATATTATATCTGTAGTGTAATCCCCAACCACCTCCATCTTACAGTATTGCTTATGCTAGTAGTTTGCAGTTAAATAATTCCCCACAGGTCTTAAGTATAAAATGAAGCATTTAAACAACAAAGTCATTTTTCCTATACCTTATTTCTTCCTTATTTTGAACCAAGAGTACTAATAATTCTGGAGGGCATATATGTACTTCATAACACTGAAAAGTATATGTTGTTTCTTAAGCATGGTCACATTAGTGATGAAGTGGGTAGTGCAGGGCTGTGAGTGATGAGGTGCAGTCAATTCAAACTCAGTCCCCACTGAGAACAGCTTTCTGTGTGTGCGTGTGTGTGTGTGAGAGAGAGAGTGTGTGTGTGAGGGAGCAGGGGGTGGAGCCATGGGAAGAGAGCACATCTGTATTACAATGAGGTCACGCTCATGTAAGACCTGTCTCTGTTGCAGGGCTGCACACTGGGACTGTTTCTCAGTGGGGGGTGGGCTTAAGGAAAAGGCAAATCTGATATGCCTTCATGAGTCCTTTAAGTGCTCCACGTTCCCAGCAGAACACTGCCTGGACCCTGGATCCAGACCTTGGTTCTGAGCAGTGAACTGGGTCACTCTCTTTATCACTTCATGGCTAATATGGGCCGGTACTGCAGTACCGGACAACGCATCCGGAAAGGTGATTTTACATTGCTTCTTAGTTTGATAAGCAATGTCTTTTTTTCCTCATGTTTGTCATGCTCTAAAATGTTTGTAGTTTAACCTTGCAGCCCTTTGGGACCGGAGTCTAGCACAGTTTTGTGAGTTCCGTCCTGTAACACTTGCTAAAGCTGGTGACAGGTTAAATCAGGTGTGTTTACAGGGGAACACATCACCATGCTCTGCTCTGACTCTACAGCGTCTCTGTTTGAAGCATGCCTAGGAAATATTAGGGATTGGTTACTTCCGTTCAAGAAGAACATCATCTGTATTCTCTACTGTTTTTGATTTTACAGATAGGTGCATTTGAGACAAAATAAATGGATTCTGTCTTCTTTTTTTCTGTGAAAGGTGTTATATAGATTAAACTTGTGGGCTGATAAAGAGCTGAGAGTACAGACCTCAAACATAAAACAAAATCAAGGTTGAACCATGCCATGATAAGCCACGATTACCGTGATGTATACTTGGAGACCTTCCGTGTTTCCTGATATACTGGTGTCCTGTGCCACAAACGTGAAACTCCACCTCCTCGTCTACCGAACCATACACACAACCATTTATTCTCTGCCCCTCCTTATTAACTTCCTTCCTGTTTCCTTTCCATTCGACTTATAAGCAGATCTATTGTCCTGCACTGTAACACAGCTTCATATGACACGGACCTACACCTGTTGGGCTTAATTACAAATACTCGTGAGCTTAATCCATTTTCTAAAGCCAAAGCCACAAGTCATACAGTTCACCTGCTTAACCTGAGGACATTCACACATGCTGCTACCCCACCTTAACATGTTCCACTCAAGATAAAGGCAAATCTGAAGGCACCGGGTATTGGTTGTCGGAGGGCATTATTTATATATTTATATATTTTATAACAAATGTTCAGCCTTGGGAAGAGGGGATGTAACCTCTGACTCCTAGAGGGCAAAGGCCAGTAAGCGTCATGAGAGAGTGACGTGCCACCACAAAGCTGTGTGTGTGTGTGTGTGTGTGTGTGTGTGTGTGTGTGTGTGTGTGTGTGTGTGTGTGTGTGTGTGTGTGTGTGATGTAAAAGCCACCCATATATTGCTACCGTGTCCATAAATATATATAGAGAATGACCAGAAGTTAAGGTTTAATTAACTGGTTAGCATTCTGAAAGTACAGAGACATTTAAATCAAAATGTTTTGCTGTGTGCTTAATCCAAGTGAAAAACTAGGCTAACAAAACTGTCACTAAACCTATACGTCTCGTATGATATCTATGGTCTCCTACTTGAGGATATCCCTACTGAAGGTTTTAGAGTACACTCACAATGCGAAGTAATTATTTATACTTATTTGTGTGTGCATGTGTTCAATCAATAAGTAAAAGATAAAATGCAGTCTATACACTTTAGTCCACTTTAATCTCACCCTTTTCTCTCTCTCTCTCTCTCTCTCTCTCTCTCTCTCTCTCTCTCTCTCTCTCTCTCCCCCTCTGTGTCTTGGAATGTCAGCCAACGGGGGCCTCATTGTCTTCGTCCATATGACCACATTATGGGGTCCCGTCACCAGGCAACTTTCTGGTTGCCATGACGAAGGTTTTTTAATGACGTCGTGGCTGCCCCTGTGCTCCTCTGTTTGCGGCGGAATGAGGGTCCTTTAAAACCCCCATCCCCTCCCCCAGTGTTCTGATACACACCCCAGCCCATAACACACACGCACACACACACACACACACACACACCCCTTAGTCTGCCTCATAACCTCCTCTCCCTCAACAGGGTGACTGGAACTAACAATCCCACAATGGAAGCTGAAAGAGCCCGTCTGGGCCAGGGGATATTCGGATAGGCTCCATTGTGCCAGAAACTATAGTGCCGAAGCGGGGGGATGCAGCATTGTCAACACACCCATAAACTACAGCCAGTGCGGCGACTGAGAGGAGAGCCCTCTATTTTCACTGTATGTTTACTCAGTCTTACTGCTCCTATTTCCACTTTCGTTGTAATTTCCCTCTTTATATTCATGTGGCCTGAGTTACAGAAAGAGAAGAAAATCCACAAGGAATCTGGACTTAAAACATGAGGGGCACAGGCAGACTTAAGGCTGATTTAAAACCAACCTGCTGCTCATCTTAAAATGTCAGGGATTGAACAAAAATGAATGTGGATCATTTTGTAAACGCCGGAACATGTGAGAGTTCATTGTCTATGGGGTGGTTTGGTGCGCTCAGCGTGCTTTGGACGAACAACAGACCGACAAATCTTTGGATGTCTACAAAAGTGTAATGAGCAAAAAGGTCTTGCTAATTTTAAGATTTCTTCTGTTTGAGAAATCTATCCACTGTTTTTTTTTAAATTACAGTTAATTTTCATCTAAATAATCCAATCCAATAAATTCTACAATGATGTTTTTCTGTGAACTAACGCAGCCAAGCGTTATATCGAGGGGCAAAAAAAATCTGGGCCCTAATTGTGCGCCAACCGAAGCGAAACCCCACTTCAGTTTTTGCTAGTCTAATTAAGACTCGTGACGGTCAAGCAATCACGCGAGGACAATCTGTTGTCGGAAAGTAATGCTTGTGTGTGTGTGTGTGTGTGTGTGTGTGTGTGTGTGTGTGTGTGTGTGTGTGTGTGTGTGTGTGTGTGTGTGTGTGTGTGTGTGTGTGGTTTAGGGGCGGGGAGGTGAGGGGGCGGTTACGGGTTGTGGGATGACGGTAGAAGTGAAAGGCACTGCCAGAAGACAAACACTTCCCAAGTGGGCCTTTGGACAGTAGCCGTAAGTTCTGTGGGAGGTAGAGTAACAGAATGCCTTTTTCAAATAGGCTGCCCAACTTGTAAGAACATTTCAGAATGATTGTGGTTTCTATTGCTGTGTTGACAATGGCCATGGTGTATTTCCCAGAATAAATGATCACACCTGTAACATCGCCATCAGTGTTTATTCAAAACAAAATTCGGAACACACAGACACGTTTTAAAAGTTACAAAAATAGATGTTTCAGCCAAACTAGACGTAGCCTACTGCAGACAGCTTTTGGTATCGGTAAAGGCTCGTATAAAGTGATGACTCAGCAATATACGACACCGACAACAGTCGTCCATCAAAAATATTTCCAAACTGAAAGGTAAATTGCTCCCTGCTAGGTTTGGACTATAGACCAGGTGCTACCGACACCTCCTATTCATCTGGATGTCGAGCAGCTGAACGGTTGCTGGTAAATTAAAAGCAGCCATGAAACTCTGCCTTCTCCGCCTGCATCCATGGCGGCGTGAATAAGTAATATCTGTAAATTAGCCCTGTGCAGAATCAGATTCCCGAATACATCTAGCCTATATAATAACTACACCGTCACCGCTAAAACTCCAAGACAATTAAACGAATAATAATACAGTAAAAAATAAAAACATAATAAAACATTCGGATAAACAACTCTGGTCGACTCAGCTAAAGTTTAAATCATGTGAATGATTGTGGCTTAGATTGAATGCAAGGTACCTAAAATTAGCGGTGCTGTTGTCTGTTTTAATCTTCCAAAATGCGCATTTCTGAAACAGTAGAAACAAGTCCATGGTGTGCCACTCGGTAGCGTCCGTGATGCGTAAAAAAAGACAGTAAGTCGTTTACATTTACGTTTAGTTGGAAAATCTACAAGAGGGTTACCAAATACACATTTACACGTAATTCCGCTTGTCATAGTCCCCGTTAGACGTGGCTCTTTTTGTGGGAGCATAATTTACGGAGTAGCCCGTGGCGCCCGTGGACGGACAGGAGCAGCACAGCATCGATCCTCCCAGGAGAAGAAGCGCCGTGGCCGCCCAACCGATGTACAGCGCGGCCCCGATCTCGCGCTTCTTGGCTGTGGGCACCTGCGGGTTGTAGAAGTCCGAAATGATGTTGTTGGCCATCCAGCACAGAGGGACGAGCACGAATACCCCACTGACGATGTAGATCACCCCAGCCACGTTGACGACGCGCGCTTTTACGCTATCTGTCCGGATGCAGTTGGTGCACTGGGCACCGGCGATCGCCACCATGAGCCCGATTACGCACAGCACGGAGGAGATGACGGTGAGAGCCCGCGCGGCTTGGAGGTCATGGGTGAGCGCGAGCATGGAATCGTGAATCTTGCACTGCATCTGCCCCGTGCTCTGCACCGCGCAGGACATCCACAGTCCGTCCCAGATGGTCTGCGCCACCACGATGTTCGCCTCAATGAACGCGGTTACCTTCCACGTCGGCAGTCCGCACGCGATCATTTCCAGCAACGTGCCAATAACGCACAACGCTAAACCCAAAATTTCCAGACCCGCGGAGGCCATTTTCTTTCGTTAAAAAAATATCTGTCCCTGTAAATCGGATAGCTGTGAAACAATCCACTTTTCAGCACGGGCAGACTTCTCTTTGAGCTTCAGTCCGCGTTGCGGTGTTTTGTTGTTTTTTTCTGCGAGCAAAAGCAAACGGAGGTGTCGCTCATGTGTACATCGTCACGTTATGACTCGCGCCGACTAACGGACTTTCTGTACGAGGCAGCGAGTGGCAGAAGGGTAACAGGCGCGTGCGACGGTGCGATAAGAGGAGGGCCCCGCCGCGCCTCCAAAGCCCGGGGCAGAACTTTCATCCAATCACGCAGCGTCGCATCTGCTCTCCGCCAATGGGAAGAGAGGGAAGCTGTGCACTCTGATAGTGAAAGAAAAGCAGAGGTACAGCGGGAAGCTGCTAGGACTTGTTGCGTACTTTATTATTACACAAAACCTTAACGTGAATAAACGGTTTAATTTGCTCCTTAAATTTGCTTTATGTTGCTGAAGTTCACTGAGATCACTTTTAGGTGTGCTAAAATAAAATAAAAAATGTAAAATGACAAAATACATTTATTAGAGAGTACTTAGCGGGATTCGAGTTATTTTCTTACTTACAGTTTCTTTCGCACGAACACTTTGACTGAAATAATATTTGCTTTACGAAACACGTTGCAGTGTGTGGACCTCTGTGTCCTTAGGTTCCAGAATTTGTTTCTAACTTTACAGTTTCTCAACAGGTTGAACAATTTTGCTTGAGCGCTCATTCCAATGTAAGTGGGAAGAACGCAGCCTTCTGAGAGTAAAGCATAGCGTGAAGCAAATCTTTTAATCGAACATTGTTAAATGCTATTAGTCTTGGCACAGACCTATAGTAATAAATAGACGTTCACTGAGGTACGATATTACCACTTATAAACTACTGCAATAAAAATAATAACGGCTAATGAAATATAGTTTAAGGGACACATTTCTAGGCTACTAAATATTTTAATAATTACATTTCATCCGTATCGTCTACTATATTCTCTCTGCCCCACCACCCCAGCAACAAAGGCTATTTTTCTTTAACTTGCGTCATTGTCTCCGAATCAAATGAAATCAAGTCAAAGGTTATTTGTCACATAGTCACACAGGGTACAAATAGCAGTGAAATGTTTTGACAACTCAGAATAAGATAAGGGTAGGATATCTAAAATATAAAGATAAATAATAATATAAATAAAAGAGTAAAGAATTGATTGTAATTACACTATATACATTAAACATAAACAATAGTCAAGTCAAGTCAAGTTCAAGTCAAGTTCGGTTTATTCGTCACATACATAGTCATACACAGTATAACGTGCAGTGAAATGGTGGAGAGTGCTCTGTCCAAACTGAGGAAGAGAAACAGGGGTGCATAGAGAAATGCAGAAATGCAAAAATGCAGAAATGCAAATGCAAATGCAAAAATACAGAAAAATACAGAAAAATACAGAAGTATATAAATATAGAAACTGACAGCAGGGCAGTATAGTGTAGGGGTGATGTATTTCGATGTAATCCAGTATGATTGCAAGCCTATATGTGGTTTAAATGCACAGATGTAATGTTGTAATATCTCATTCAATTATCTTAGTTGTTTTTGTCTTGACAGCTGATGGTGTAACGTTTATGAGCCTAATTTGAACCTTTTATTTAATTACATATCAAAAAATCACGTATTGATTATAGGGAAACATTTTCAGTTTTATTAACTCTAAACATCTATGCTGGCTACTGTTTTTCTTTTGGAGGAAATTTCACAGATCGTATTGTATTGTTATCCACGGCAAATGCATGATGCACCAAACCCTTCAGTGAGTAACCAGTGAAAACAGAAAAACTGCGTCTGTGCCGCCCCGATTGTTGTTTGGCACGAAGAATTCCTGATAAGCTCAAGACAACTTGGTGTCACTGGAGTAGCGGAGACCCACGCAGGGAGGCATAAAGGACCCGCCCTGCGGGGAGGCCTCTAGCTGTGGGGAGAAGGGTTGGGGGGGCCTTAATATGGTTTTCAAAATATGACTAAAACATGCCCACCCACTATGTTTTATTGATCCCGCACCAGCCAAAGCAGTGCAGAACGTGATTACAGACCACAGCTAGCTTTACAAATAAAGCTAGAATTGCTATGAGACATTGAACAGCAAGAAAAGAGAGGATTAGAAATGTTTTTGATTAAGGAGTTAATTAAGTTATATTTGGAATATCCACAGACATATTTACTCTGAATATGGGTTTGTGTTTCAAGGATTTACACTTTTACAGTGCAAGGGCTAAATTGTTTCAATACACAGAATATATGAGATCATATATGCTTCTATATTTTTGTAAAGTGGTTCAGAAAGTTTAGCATTTTTATCTTGCTAAACAAAACCTGTTATGGTGTTTTCCCTTGATGCTGTAGGGCCAATGAAGAATATTAATTTTAGTAGAATGTACTGACATACAGCAAGAATCAGAAGGGTGTCACACTAGAATGCCACACTATAATCATAAGCATAAAGACTCATTAACCAAAGCAGGTGTTTTCAATTGGTTCCTGTCACTTACAGATATGACTATCAATTTTTCATTTTTATCGACCATGCTCTTTTCAGCATCAACTGTATTTACATAATCCTCTATAACTTATGAGACAGTGTGAAATGTGTTGTGCTCTGTCATATTTTTCATATGTCTACTAAATCAACTTCTTATTATTGTTTTTATTTTAAAAATCTCGGTTGTTTACAAATGCTTTACATCTTTCACGGGTCATCTCTCCCCAGAATGTTACTACTGTAGAACAATAACTGTAACATTGTAGCAGCAACTATGGCCTTATAACAGTAGATTTAGATGTAATGCTTATACACATATGTGACTGTAATACCTATATGGTACTCTTTGCACTTTAGCATAGCTATAGTCGTGTGTGTGTGTGTGTGTGTGTGTGTGTGTGTATATATATATATATATATATATATATATATATATATATATATATATATATATATATATATATATATGTGTGTGTGTGTGTGTGTGTGTGTGTGTGTGTGCAAATCATGTAGATATATTTATTTTCTGTAGTATTTCTGAACAATTTTTGTATTTTATTTTAATGATGTCTATATATCAATCGTGTACACTATGCTTGTCTTCAATATATGCAATTGGAATATTCTAATTTTCCTTTGGGGATTAATAAAGTGCTATTCTATCTTGTAACAAAACCATTTATGGTGTCAAACCGTAGTTTAACCGTGTTTAACTAAACTTTGTGTGCATTGATCAGCAAATAAATCATAAACACAAGTGAAATGATCTTTTGCAAAGTGAGTTTTGTCATGAATTACTCAATCTTACATGATTAGCTGCTCTTGAATCTAGTTACCCTTAATAAAGGTGATAGCACAAAAGAAGGGAATAGCATAAGTCTCATAATTTGTTTGATTTGGTGAGACTCAAGGCATACGATAAATGATTTGATG
Source organism: Electrophorus electricus (assembly GCF_041902795.1). Taxonomy (NCBI): domain Eukaryota; kingdom Metazoa; phylum Chordata; class Actinopteri; order Gymnotiformes; family Gymnotidae; genus Electrophorus; species Electrophorus electricus. Next base: position 1,740,215 of record NC_137521.1, on the reverse strand, counting down.
TCTTAACATATAAAATATTCTGTAATTTAGATGAAATGGCTGTATCCTCTATCCACTGTTAGAAATGTCCATACTCAGTTTATTGGTTAAATCAAATCAGACCTAATAATGGGGTTTGCCATTAGAACATTAACTCTTCCAAAATAGTTCTTTAGCTTTCTGGTAAACTTAGGGAGATTAATGCAGGCTACTGAACTCTTTAGACTCTTGAACGCTAACCGGAATTTTAATGAACAAGAATCTATTCCATTAAAAATGGCTCAATATCCGATTTTGTTTAGACTGCAGAAATATGCGTGTATATAAAACGTGTTCCAAATTGCGGGATTTTCTAGTTTATCTATTGATCTGGATCGTCTAATGTAAGCAAAGGCGTTTTAAGGTACATTAGCAATAGAAGTTTCATAAACATGACAGAATGAAAAAGAACTACAAGTTGATGATACTTTCCGCTAGGCTAAAAATAGCCTGCTTGTTGAATCAAGTTTAACATCGATAGGCTTGCCTGAAAGGATTTTTTACTGATACTGCGAATGTTTGCTACCATCTTGGCTCTAAATCGTCCTGTCATCGTGTCCTTTTCAACGCCTATTATGAAACACAATGGCGTCTGTTGCTCTGCAGTCCGGTGTCGCTCAACAACCGAACGGGCATTATGGGAGAAGAGCGGAATCGTAGGGGTTTCCGGATCCCTTTGGATTGGCCTTGGAGAAAGTGAGAATATAAGGGAGTAAAGAAAAGTCAATCTTTCGTAGCTTATCATACGTTTACACTGAGGTAAGCCCTTCTCCTGCACCGAAAGTTAATCGAGGTTACATGTTTGTCGCGTTGCAAATATCAGCGCCGGGTCCAGTGAAACATTGTAGCCTAACAAACTTTCGAGCGGAAGTTTGAGGCGTTTAGACGTTACTTTGAGTAAACTACAATAATAAAACACCTTTTAAATTCAAATAGTTGGGCCTGTACATCGGTAAACATTTCTGAAAGTCATAAGTTAAGCTTTTTTAAAGCATCCTTTAGCAATTTTCTAATTTCCTATTCCCAGCACTCCCTTGAAAACAGGGTGTGGGCGCTCCAGGCGGTCGGAGCACCCTACAGGATAAGCAAACAGGGCTGTGCGGATTTAAATACTAGTACATGTGGGTTTCTTGTTTAACTGAGTATATTTATTTATCTGATCACGTATCTGAATCGCACATTTTTGGTTCGCTATCTTTAGATGTCATTGCACAAAAGATGATCCCATTTTGCTGGAGCTGTCAGTGATCCGCCCTTTACGTGGGGATGCGGGGGCGGGGTAGTCGAGATGTTTCCAAAATCCGATGTAATTTTGGGAGTTATGTTTGGTGGATGGCCTAATTATAATTGTTTAGAGATTCTCTTCATACCTGGAATGCTTATTCTGGCGGCAAGAACCATAAAAGCAGGAATAAATACACTGGTAGTCTTCACACACATTGTGTATATGTACGTGATACTTCCCCTTTTGTTTGAAAGTGACTCCGCTCTTTGTCAAAAAAACAACAACAAACCTTTTGTGTGTATACCACATAGGATATGGCCTATGACTGGAAATTGTTTCATAGTGGTACTGTGTGTGTGTACGGAACCCATCTGGTGCAGGAAGAACTTGGGATATTCAGTCTAGAAGTTTCCGTTCATCCTACAGCCTTCTTGATTTTATGGGAGGTGATGAGTCGAAACTCAGCAAGACGTGAGAAGCAGATGTACCTCACTAGAAGGAGAGGACAGATTTTTTTTAGGTGTGGTCAAATGCTAAGGTGTTTGGGTCTGTAAAGGCGGACTCCAGCAGATCTTGCTATGGCAGTACAGCTAAAAGGATGGACCCAGAAGCTAGAACAGACATCAGGGCTCCCTGCAACATCGGCACTCTGCTGCTCCCAGCCAAGAAACTTGAGTGACAAAAAACACGGTGATGCGGCAGCATCAGAACCTCCCAGTTTACCATACCTCTTAATGCCCATGGACCCCAGATCTATACCATTACCCTAGATGAAAGGTATTTAACAAAATGTTTGACTGAACAAATGGGTTTGCAGCCTTGCCTTGAAAAAAAAGTCCTGAACATGAATAGGGAGAGCATTTCATAGCTTTGGAGCATTATGGGAAAAGTGATAGATTTCCTTGTTCTAGGTGCTAATAAAGAGCCTACACCTTTTGACTGAAGACACGGCAGATGATAATAGACTTTTTTTTTTGCTTGTTTGGTTTATTTTTTGTTTTGTTTTTTAATGGCTTCTTAGGGTTAATACTAGTGTGTATACCCACTTGATTTGTTTACCACCCCTGTGTAGTGGTTGTTTGATCTTATGACCTTAAGTAAACATAAGAGGTCTTGACAACATGTGCTTTAAAGTCAGTTAATTTAACCGCATATTGCATGTGTGTTTTGAAGTCATTGGTCACGTTTGAGGATGCAGCACAGCCTGCAGCTGGGATTCAGTCCGTGTGCGGTGGCCAGCGCTATCTGAACATGCGCCATGCCTTTGTCAGTGTTGAGGAGTACATGGAATTGCATGTTAAACTAGTAGTTTAACTAGATTTTGCAGTAGCATGACTGTAGTTCAGCTACATTCTTATTTGCATGGTGATTGAAGTAGTTTTTTTTTCTTATTTTTTTGTGTAGTTAACAACAGAAACTACAAACAATTTTGTTCCATGAAAAGCTGAAGTTCCCATGAGGTATTTTGTTTCTTTGGTTTGTTGTATATGACTAGTGGTCAAGTGGCCACTTTCTGCAATAAGCTCACTTGTGTGGCATTTTGTTTTGGCTAGCATAGGACTTTTTTTTTAATTTTTTTTAATTATATTTTGTTATAATGTCATATCACATGTACATTGTCAATGTGATTTTTTTTTATTTTTTCCCACTTCAAGTAGCTTCAGTTAGGACAGCTTGGCTATAGGTCTGCTTCGGCCAAGTGGTATACAGCATGAGCAGAGGCTTGAGTTGGCTCTACCTGTCAGACCGTACGGGCCCCTGCATTACACGGTGGTGGCTATTCTCAGTGAAACTGGACCGATTTATACTGAAATGTCAAATCTGAATACAAGCAAGACAAACCACCAACAACCTTGTACCCAGGAGGTCTCCAATACAGTAATTATCTTATGAAGCATTTTTGAGATTACATTTACATAATTTGGCAGATGCTGTTATCCAGAGTGACTTTCAGAACAGTATTAACAGTTTTATTCTCCTGGGAATGTCCTTGGTGTTTTTAGCACCTGCAGTTTACTGGCTTTCGGGCAGCCGGCCCCATTCCGGCCCCATTCCAAAGCTTGGTGCTTAGAGGGATGCTAATTCCAGTAATAAGCTGACTGTATGTGGCACTCTGGTCACATGTCTTGAGGCTTATTCTCTGGTGAGCTTTGTCAGGAATTCAGCTAAGAGCCTCAGGACTGCTTTCGCCTTTACAGTTAAAAAAGCAAATCTCTTAAGTCTGATCATGACTGTTGGTCACCTGTTGTTGGTGGTGAAAAGTATTTGGGGGTGTGTAGATTATATTTTCCCCAACAACACTGAAAAAATATCACCACAAAATGTGCTGAGGTGCTGCGGCGGGCGTGTCTCGGTCGAGGTGAGCAGACTTTCCCGACTGACCCCTCTGTACGACCTCGTTTACAGGGAGGGTGCGTGTGCGCTGTAGCGCAGGTCTTTAGAAAGATGAAAAATAAACAATTTTCCTCTCCCCTTGTTCTCGCTCACGCACCTCCAACCTCGGTACTCCAGTGCCTGCTCTGTCATCCTCGAGACCCGCACAAGGCCATCGGTCGTGTGAGTGTGCGCGCGCGCACGTGTGCGTGATGGTAATGTAATCAGGCAGGGACAAAAATACTATCGGAAGCGGAAGTCCGTCAAGATCAAACCGACTTTGCTTCTGTTCGGGTAAAACACGGGAACGTTTTTGTTTTTCGTCCTGTGCGCCAATTTCTCTTCTGAACACGGGGTCATAGAGACGTACAAGAGGTTCACAGTGTGATTTATTTATTTTTTCTCCCTTTTCAGTCTTAATTTGCCAAGTAGCTGCAGGCATGTCACAGTCCAGTGAGAAGGGAAAGGTAAGTAACTAATGTACTTAGAAGGAAAAGAACGTATTTATGTCAATTATTCTTAATTATGTAAAAAAGGTCAACGGTTGTGTGTGTGTGTGTGTGTGTATACACGCTTGCTGTAGTTCCCTGAGACAACTGGGTATGTGGGCTTTGCCAACCTCCCCAATCAAGTACACAGGAAGTCAGTGAAAAAGGGCTTTGAATTTACTCTAATGGTAGTAGGTGAGTAACATGAATGTGCCCTTATGAATGCACATGTTGAGCTTGTTGGGTTTTTATATCGAACTTGTTAGCGTGTTGTAAATAAGTGTGATTGGCTGGTGTGTTGTAGGAGAGTCTGGACTGGGTAAGTCTACCCTGATCAACAGCTTGTTCCTCACTGACCTCTACCCTGAACGCTACATACCTGGAGCAGCTGGTAACGTACACACACACACCCCAGATATACGGCATGATTAATTGTGAAGTTGTTTTTGAATCCATGTACCTTAATAAAGTAAATTTGAAAAAAAGGAACTTTTACCCCCCCCCCCCCTCTCTCTCTCTCTCTCTCTCTATGTCTCTCTCTCTCTCTCTTATGTCTCTTTTTTCATGGTCCACTAATGCAGTAAGTCTGAAGAGATGAGTTTCTGAAACACTACTGCTTATGGCAGAACACAGAAGGGTTTTCATTTTGTTTTGTCTAATGGAAAAGCCCCCCAAAGTCTCCAGTAGAGCAGCATGTGCATTTGCCATAATGCCCATAATCTCGTCTGGGGTTCTGTTTTGATAGGCTCACATACCTCGCCTAACACTCAGAATTAACTAAGGGCACTGGTGCATATTTTGGGTCTCTGAGGGCCTCTTGTTGTCATGACAATTATAGAGAAGATCGAGCGCACGGTGCAGATCGAGGCCTCGACAGTAGAGATTGAGGAGAGGGGGGTTAAGCTTCGCCTCACTGTGGTGGACACGCCCGGATACGGAGACGCCATCAACAGCCAAGACTGGTCAGTTGGCGTTTGAACGAGTCTGCGTAAGCCTGGTTGCTTGGGTGTTTGAAAGGCGGAATTATATAGCTGGGCCATGGTGAACTTTTTAAACATGTCTTAGGTTTATTTCAGCTCATATATTCACTTTATTAGCTACACATATGCTATAGATGTGCCATAATGGCCAGCATGTGTGTTACTGCCAATTGTAAGTGTTGTACTCTTAAATCGGCTGATTGACTTCGGTGGAGTCCTGTGCCTTCTGCAAACTCTCAGCCTTTAAAACTCAGGTAACGCCTGAAAGACGCGAATAAAGGCAGGTGCAAGCTAGTTGCTTTTAAGGCGCATTTATACTCAAAAAAGCACATGCGCTATTTATGTAAACACTTCTTAATGTTGCACAGACAGACATTTATGATGATTTACATTTTTTTAATTGTTATAAAATTTCCCCCGCCCCGCCCCTCCCCGCCCCTCCCTCACAGTCAGGCCTTATACCAGAGACCGGGGAGTGCAGCACGGTGCAGTACGTTTGCTGTTCCTAGGATTGCACTCTTCTGGACTGAGATTTCTCATTCCTGGGATCTGTCTGAGCTAATCATCCAGATTAGGGCTAAACGTCACTACTGGGATGGCCTCGGCGTTAACCTTCCCATCGTAGCACGAGCGGCTTCCTACCTGTCTGCCAATCAAGCCAAAAACTATCCTCCTCTCCGAGCACTGGCAGGTTTGCTCCCCCAGCTATGGATGGCCGTGGCATCATGGGGGATCAAACCTGTGACCTCTGGATGATGGGGCGAGCGTCTTCTCTGCTACAGTGATTGGTTGGTTCGCCACTCTTGGATTATCTGTCTGGATCAGGAGGTCCAGCAGGATTTTAGACTTGTTGTCCTATAGCACTCTATGATTCCTTTGATTTGGATAGAGGGGGGTCTAACTCGTACGCATCCCCCGGGTTGCGTTTCTCAGCGTCTGCTTTCCCTGGAGGGATCTCCAGCCTAAACGAGGTTCCAGTGTCCTTGCTGTAGATCCTGGTCAGGTGATTCAGTGAGTCGATGTCCCTTTCAGTCTTGATGTGTAGCTCGATGTCATCAACGTACAGGAGGTGGCTAATGGTAGCTCCACTCCTGAATCTGTAGCTGTACCCTCTCTTACTGATCATCTAGCTGGGAGGATTTAGGCCTGTGCAGAACAGCAGCAGGAACAGTACATTTCCTTAGTACAGACTCTATGGTCATCTGGGCAACTGGCTTCAGGTTGTCTTAGAAGCCTTAGAAGCCTTGTGGAAAGCTCTTTCTGTCGGTAGGTGGTGTTTTTGCGACTCTGCCGCTGGTTCCAGTTCTCTTCTGAGCAGTACTCGTATATCTGCACACATGCTCATTCAGCTTGATGGCTAGTATTTTTTCCCCCCTCCTTTTTCCTTTTGGTTTACTCCGTTGTCTTCAGCATTGGTCATCTCCAATTCCACGCACCCATCCTCCCCCAATGGCATGACGCCACCAAGCCAAGACGGGGAAGGTTGACTGGCGCTTCCTCCGATCCAAGTGTAGCCAGCTGGGTTAAAACTGTAGCCAGCGTCGGTTAAAACTGCCTCCAGAGCGCCACCCGCCGGCTGCGCCAACACTGGCACACAGACGCACGGATGGCTTAGCGCCATGAAGCGGAGGGGCCAGGGCGAAGCCATCCAGCTCACTCGGAGAGCTCCCCCGATGTGGACTGACAGGTTATTGGCATGTACTTGAATGGTATTTGGCCCTTCCAGGGTTACTTCGTGACCAGTACCGTCCGGCTGTGTTGGCCAGCCCAGACGGGTGCCAGTAGCTAGCAGCTCGCCCAGTTGTTCTGCTAGGCACCCATGCCGAGCTGTTTATTTCTTCAGCCAGTAGGCACAGATCGCGTCGAGGCCAGGGGCCGCCCAGCGTTTCATCTTCCTGACCTGTTCTTGGACATCTGTGTTGTAACGCTCGTCGTTTCCTGCTCTGGGACACAGTCGTTCTCCATTCTGATTACTCTTAACCTCTGAGCACTCATGGTGTGTGACTCATTTTCATTTATCCCCTTCCAGTGCAGTTCTGTTTCATTCCTGGGTACATCCACAGTCAGGGTTCTGTTGCACTTTTTCTGAGAGTGCACTTTGGATGGTTCTTTGGCAAAGAGGTCATTTACTCTCCTGGCCACCTCTTATGTGCATCTCTGGCCACAGCCTTGTCTTGGGTCGTCTTTCCGTGTTGTTTTTTATCTTGGTCTGCTGCCTTTGTTTCCGAGGGGGGCATCAGATGAGGACTCCGGCGTGTATATCATGGCGTCGGGTCTCGAGCCAGATTACCGCGGCAGTATATGTCACCTTGTTTGTTTCGGGTACGCTGGTTGTTGGGATTGCGCGTAGAGTTGCAGTTATGTTTATGGATTTTCCCATGTCAGTTTTATCGAGGAGTAAATGAAAAGGTGCAACTAAACGCTGTTATCGTTCCTGTTGCATTCATCTGAGTAAGTGTAAGGCAAGTCCATTGCAAGGTCATCATGGTCTGGAATGCCAGGAAGCTCACACGTGAGAATATAATATCCTCCTTCCTCCCCTCAACACTGTCCTGGCACACAATTGATTTGGATAGATTATTCTTTATTTGCGGTGTGGTGCTTTGTCTTCGCAGATTTATTTATTTTATGTTGTTGTTATTGTTCCCTTCTTGTCAGTTTTAAGACAATCATCCAGTACATCGATAATCAGTTTGAGCGCTACCTGCACGATGAGAGTGGCCTGAACCGTAGGCACATCGTGGACAACAGAGTTCACTGCTGCTTCTATTTCATATCTCCATTTGGACACGGGTACATCGCACGCACACACGGCTGTTTTACAGAACAAAGTCATTTAAAAGCAAAGACCAAAATGATCCGATATGTATGTCTGTGTCTGTGATTGTGTGTGTGCGCGCGTGTCTTTCCAGACTGAAGCCCCTGGATGTGGAGTTCATGAAGGCCATCCACAGCAAAGTGAACATCGTCCCGGTCATCGCCAAAGCCGACACCCTGACGCTGCGTGAGCGGGACCGCCTCAAGCGGAGGGTGAGTGGGCATCTCTCGGTGCTCGTCATGCAGGTAGCAGGTCAGGGCCATCGCTAATCGACCTCTCCACCCTCCGAGATGACGGCGGTTGCTCTGGTCAGAGTCTGGTGGATTTCTACGGTTTTTTTTTAGATTATCTTTTTTTTTTCGTTTGCGTATTCTTCTCGTCTTACCCCGCCCGTGCGTGCCCCCCCCCCGTCCCCCTTGGGCGGGCGGGCGGCCAGGTGTCGCAGTGCCGGGGCGCTACGTGCTTTCCTGCTGATCAAGCACAGGGGCAAACAATGGCAGACCCAGCCCTCCTGCCCTGACCGTGCCACCGGTCATGGTTTATTCCACAGGAAGCTCGGATTCCCTCTTACTGGCTTTATCTCCGCTGGCTGGCTCGCCTGCGTTATTGTGCAGCTCTGTTTTCCTTACGTGGAGCCTCTCCGGTAAGCCGTGCGTTGGGGTTTGCAGCTTATCAAGGTAGTTAGAACGTAGACGTGAAACTGGTTGTTCTTTTCTCCCACTCTTCTCTACCAAAATGGCCCCATCCAGTGAGGCATCGCATTTGAAGACCGCGTCTGTCTCTGCTGAACTCGGAATAGAAGTGATGACTAATGAACCTCGGCGCATGGACCGCTGCGAGCGGTGTTTAGAGCTGGGCGTACAGTTCGTGTGCTAGGAGTGAGAGATAACCACCCTTTTCTCGTCCCTGAATGGGTCGTCCATCGTTAGCTGTGTGAGACAAGCACACCCCAAAGCCCTACCGAGTCCTTGGCAGTTTAGAACCAGGTGGCGGATTACTCCACAAAACACCCCGTGGGCCTTCACAGAAACCGGCCACAGTCACGTTGATCCCCTCTTAGTTCTTCACTGTTCCCCGACCCGGTGTGCGGCATGTCTGCACGTGTGGGTGTAAGCATGCACGTTTTGCCTCATTACACGACGATGTTTGTGGTGGCAGGGTGGTGGTGGGTCTTGGTAATTAAATCCGAGCGATGCAATCTGTTCATGTTCCTGCAGCGACTCCATGCGTTTCCCCCCAGTGACATCCTGAGGTTCGCGGAGCCCATGTTGACCTGTAGTCGCAACAAGCCTGGGTGCCAAGAATTGGGTCAGAGTTGCCCGTTAGCCTTGTGTCTGTGCGGCGGGCTTCCTGTGTGTTTGCATCAACATGTTTCACACCAATAAATGCGACAATTGCCTTTTACCATGGCAAAGCTGCGTTGCTATGTCGATTGGACGATAAGACCAATGCGATCTGGGCGTGTTCCTATAATCACTGCATGTACTTCCTGCCAATAAAATCCCATGGTCGTTAGCCTCCAGGAGCCAAACTGCCTAAACGGATTCGGGACTACATTTATTGCATTAACACACACACACACACACCCCTAAGCAGCACACACTCAAAACCAAACAAAAATTTCAGAGTGAGTATGGCCTGGGCCATTGTTGTGCAGGAAGTCAAGGAGCTCAATAGCAGATTAGATGCCATGTACTGTATGTATCCATGGCAACGGGGCAACGTCAAGTGCCTTTATTTTTGGTAGTTACAGTTGTTTACTTGTTTCCCTAATTTCTTTCTCAGGCTTCCTTCAAGTGATTTTCTTTCCCCATAGAAACACACACACACCCACACCCATTGCAAAGCAGAGTCAGCTTATTCCTGTCATCCACCTTCAGTTGGCAAGCTAAGCCTCATGGAACATAGTCTGAATGTGCGACTCCGGTGGCGTGCGGTCCAGCCCGTAGAGCAACGCCGGCAAGGTCCAGCCCGTTATCAGAGCGAAGTATAGCGCGGTGAGCAGGAGAGTGGAAGGCCAACCCTGGTGAGCAAGTTCTTCCATTTTTGAATTGACTTTATTAAGAAAATTCAATTCTTCCCTGCTCCCTTTGATGATGTCAGCACGACTGCACAGTTTCCCCAGATTCTTCAGAGTCAGCCAGAGCCCTGAGTTCTACAAACAACCCATTGTGCTTGTACGGCAACTCCAATATTTATCTTTATCCCTTTTTTTTTTTTTTTAAGCTTTCCCACTGTACGAGGCAGTGCCTCATTCTATGTCCTCCTCTCCCCTCCTGTCTTGCTCTGAAGTGCCGTCTCCTCGCTCCTCTCTGGGGAAGCAGCCTGTCCAGAACAATGCGGCTGTTCCCCACGACGTGCCTGAGTGATTGGTGGCACGGGACCGACCGCCTTATCGGAGGCGACCCAAGCACAGCGCGAGTTCCCCTCGCGGAGGTCAGGGCAGCCGGCAGCCCATAAAGCACTGCTGGGATGTTTCAGTAGCACTTGGCTGCCTGCTCACATCCTGCTCTAGGAGTGATGTATGCTGAGGTGGGATGCTAAAGGGATCTCTCTCTCACACACACACACACACACACACACACCATGTAGAATTTTTCTGTGGGCTGTATGTTTGAACCCTTCAGCGCTCAAGACGCACGCAAACGGAGCGTGAGAAACTGGATCCACGTCTCCGTGCTGTAAAGCGTGGCCAGCGTTGTCAAACGCCTGAGATTCTGTTGCCGTTTGACGTTCTACGCCCGCCTAGCTAGTGAAGCCTTCCTGCCATTGTCCACTGAGCAGAATAACCAAGAGTGCCAGTGGTCGAAAACGCAGAGAGGTGTGCGCGCACGCGCATGTTTCTGAGCGATGCAGTATGCTGGTGTGCCGCGTTTTGTTCGAGGGTGTCTGGAGCCGTGAGGCCTTTGTGTGCGGAGCCCTTGGCCGTGAAGAGGCTTATTTCTGCATGACCTCCTTTATAACTTTATAACCGTGTCACACCTTAAGCAATTTGAGATTTAATGAGCTCACATCCTCTACACTGGCGAGTTGTCACCTCACCCTCTGCAGCCTTTATTACTGCCTGACCCCCAGACTGTGGCTTTTTGTGTGTGTGTGTGTGTGTGTGTGTGTGTGATCAAACTCTTTGCAAACGAGTGTGTCAGAGTCTGTTTGCCTTCTCGTACTGAGCGAGAATGAAGCCACTTACTCGCTGTACTTGCTCATGGTAAAATACTAAATAAATCCATTAGTGGCGTCAGCTGCAGCATGACTCATAACAGCAGTTGACCGCCAGGTAATGTCCATATTTCCAGAGGTTTCCTTTATCTCCATTCATGGAGGTGCCCATTTCTCTGGGCCAAATATTTGTAAGTAATAACAGACTTTACCGTCTAATAGACGGCCCAGTCCATGGTAAATTGTGTTCTGTGCAATCTTTTTCATTAAATCTGTATGCTGACCTAATCCAACCACAAGATGTGTGGCCTCATGAACTCGGACAGAGAACAAAGTCTAACTGGCCTGCTGGTTGTGTAGCGTCTTTAACCCTGCTGGTTGTGTAGCGTCTTTAACCCTGCTGGCCTCAAGCACCGGCTCATTCTTGCCATAATTCCAGCATCCTGTGTGAGGCTAGCCCTGTGGCCCCTTGGCCTTGCGTGCGCATGTGCGCATGTGCGCACGCACACACACACACACGTTAATGGAATTTGCCGATGTGAGCATCTCCCCGCGCCACGCTGTCCTGGAGACTCCGGATCATCATGGGTTCTGATGCATGCTGTTACACACTTGCATGCAGTGCTGCAGGTTCCAGAGGCCTTGGGATCAAAGCAAAAGGCCGCACTGCCCCCGAGGCTTGGCCCACACTGCCCCCGAGGCTTGGCCCACACTGCCCCCGAGGCTTGGCCCACACTGCCCCCGAGGCTTGGCCCACACTGCCCCCGAGGCTTGGCCTGCAGCCACGCCACCTCCCCTCTCTGAAGCCTGTCTGAACTGCGCCCTTTTGCGTCTGTTGTTGTTACCCCTCCACCCCGACGACCACCACCACCGCCGCTACCACACGCATTGTTGATGTCATGGGGCACTTCACAGAACTCTTGAACTTCCAAGTATTGTTCTGCAGACATGCTGCGAACTCGAATAAATACTGTACATTTCATTTCATCTGCCCGATCAACGGAACGGGAGATTGTTGTCAGAGTCGGCAGCTGTGCGTGACTACTCGGACTGGAGTGTGTGTGTGTGTGTGTGTGTGTTGCTGTAGTGTGGATGGCTATTTTACACCCCATGGTGAAATCCCTGTTTGTACGGTAATAACAGGGTTGTGGTAAAAGACCTGTATTTATGTTGTTTTCTTGTGTATGAAAAGTCATATGTAGACAGTCAGTCTACAGTCTGAGGCTCCTATTTTGTTTTTAAAAAACAAAGGACTTCATTGGCCCAAGAAAAGTCCTGTTCACCATTACTGTAGGTCATCACAGAATTGGTAATTACAGTACAACACACACAGCATAGTTCAAACTGAAATGCCAGAACAGCTGTATCAATATTGCAGTTTCATTGTATCACAATTCTAGATCTCATGATATCAATTTATCTGAAACTTATTTTGTGTTATAACCATTGCTAAAGTTTATTCGATGTGAATTAGGTGTCAGTATAAGCCTCTAGATGGTACCATCTACCATATAGATTCCTCTTATAGCTCCTATACAAGTAGCTGTCGAAAAATCACGATCCGGTAGGAACAGACGGTGCCGGTTGGTCTGGATGGGTTGATTTTGGGACGGATGATGACTTTCTGAATCATGGCCCATGTATAGTGCTGAGCTCGAGAGAAATCCAGTTGCATATACAGATTCACTAATATCCACCTTTAATTGTCACAGTATCCAGCCTGATCTGACCCAAACTGTTCGAATTAGTTTCGGATCAAACACACAATTGAAACGTGCAGCAAATGATCGTCCGGAATACACAGGTTTGCAGCGGCCCGCGTTTGATCCGGCGCCGTAGCCGATCGGCTCCTCTAGCCGTGGCTCGTACTGCCGCTTTTGTTAAAGCTCATTTTCGAGCATGACCACCACCTCACCCGGAACCCCCCCATACTCTAGACCTGCTGGAGTGGTGTGCAGAACCTGAGAGTGCTACTGCTTGCCTCCGTGACCCCCCCCCCCCCCCCCGCCCCCCACCCCCGACACTTTCCGAGCAGCGCGGTTTCGCTAACGCACGGTCGTTACTCATAATGCATCCTTTCACAAACAAATCGCCCGCGGGGGTGGGGGGGGGATCGGCCAGCCTCGCTTCCCTTTACGATCAGGAGCAGAGGAGAGGATCCAGTGCCATTGTTCGGGGGCCAGACTCCAGCAGCCTGAGCCAAGCCAAACGCAATCAGCTCGGGGAGAGCGAGAGAAAGAGCGGACGCACCGGCCTTCGGGCCTTTGCTGGGTGTGATGCCGCCTGCTCCCTGTCTGTGGCCGCAGCGGGGCAGGAATGAGCTCGAGGTCACCGGCGGAACAGGTGCGCCAACCTGCCCTGCCCTCCCGCTCTGCCCTCCGGCCGCGTCCGTTGAAGTCCCTGTCCGGGCGTGTCGCCGCTGACCGCGGGCTTTTGGGCTTGGCTCGGCGGGCTGTTCCACCCTGGCACGGGGACACGTTTTTTTTGTTTTTTTTCCTCCCATTGTGATGTCATATGTTTTCTTTTCTCTTCCCCACTGGGAGCGCTTTCCCAAAGCCCTGCAACCCTTGTACTGTACAGGCCTACCTCAAAGTTGAGGAAGTGCAATCTTTTTTTTCCCCTTCATCCCCCCCTCCCCCGCCTCGTTCTTGTCTTTTTCTTTCTCTCTGTTCTTTCCTTCCCTCCGGGTTTCTCATTGGATCCTTACAGCCGTGCGCCTGGTCACGCTCTCCGTCCAGGCCAGCGCAGACTGTTTATTTGGAGTCTGAAACAGCACCGTCATAGCAGGGAAGAACTTTCTGTAGGCCAGGGCCGTGGCGGGGGGTCTGCAGCCCGGCCGGACTGCTGTCGTCGTTCCCCCCTCCCGCCGAGATTTCACATGAAAGTGCTCCAAATGTCAGGAAAAGGCTGCAAGCAGCGTGTTTGGCTGCTGCTCCACCAGCGGCATTGTGAACGTGCTTCTTAAGAAAACAGCTTTGATGTTAGAAAAATAAATTACAGCGCCTGCTTCCCCACAGGTGCGTCTGAGGTCTGGGACTGTGTGTGTGTGTGTGTGTGGGGGGGGGGGGGGGGGGCATCTGGATAAAGCAGGTTTGAACAGAATTCGGAGCATGTGGTGCTGTCAGACCGGGCGTGCTACACGGCGTTCAGCGTGGTCGTCAGCCTCCTCGCATGCACAAGGTTCCACACAGTTACGTGCACAAGCCACAACACCCAAGTTCGCGCAGGCCCGTAGAGGTCAGAAGGTCGGCCCGCTCCCCCTCTAGAAGAGGTGGGTATTTTGTTTGTGGTGTTGACACCCTTGGAGAGTCGCCTCTCTTCTGCCACCATCTGACCCCAGTCATTGTGAATTCGCTACCCGAGCCCAGACGTCCATTAGGCTGATAAACACAGTGGGCGTGGAAACGTATTCCTTCTGTAAGTGATTCCTTTTCTGCTTTCCGCATTAAAGCTTGTTGGGAAGTGTTAAAGGTCAGGAGGAGGACAAGGATGTTGGAGGTTGGGGGCGTGGCCGTCCCATGCCAAATCCACATCTCGACTGTGTTTGTCAGGTTTGTTGGTTTTTGCTTTATGGTTCAGATCTTGGACGAGATCAGCGAGCACGGCATCCGCATCTACCAGCTCCCAGACGCCGACTCCGACGAGGACGAGGAGTTCAAAGAGCAGACGCGCGTCCTGAAGGTCAGGGGTCACGCCTCAGAGGTCACGAGTTTCCATTATTGCCGCCGGCGCCGCAGCACGGGGGCACGCCTGACTGCTCTTGACGCGGCCTGCGTTTCCCACCCAGGCCAGCGTTCCCTTCGCAGTGATCGGCTCCAACCAGCTGATCGAGGTGAAGGGAAAGAAGATCCGGGGGCGTCTGTACCCGTGGGGCGTCGTGGAGGTGGAGAACCCCGAGCACAACGACTTCCTCAAGCTGCGCACCATGCTCGTGTGAGTAGCTCTCGGCAGCCCCGTCGGGCCTCTGGCGCCCCCTGCTGCATATAAAAGAGTCTGCAGGTGTGTTTGGTTCAGTGAAGGTGGTTTAAAATGTAGCTTTGCACACTGGTTAGAACCCACATGCAGGACCTACAGGAGGTGACGCAGGACCTGCACTACGAGAACTTCCGCTCCGAGAGACTGAAGAGGGCAGGCAGGTGAGGGCAAAGCAGGCAGAACTTCTCCAGCTCCGTCCACACGCAACACGCACCCTCACGCGTGCAGGCCCGCCGAGGGAAATCGAACCAGCCCCCATGAACGGCTGGTAAAACCATATCTGCTTTTTTATTTGATTTTTATTTTTTTTCCTAACCCCGCAGAAAGGTGGAGGACGAAGTGCTGGACAAAGATCAGATCCTGATGGAGAAGGAGGCTGAGGTGAGGTTTCGCCCTCGCATCCGTCACGGCCCCCCACGGGCGTCGCATTCCGAGCGTCGTCATTTTCGTAGCACGTTGTCATCGCTCGGCGCCGAGCAACATTGTGTGAGCACGCAGCACCACGTCCTCTGGCAAACACTTTGTTCTGTGGCTCCAGAGGCCGTATAGAGCAGGCAGACACAGAGTGGCGGCGCGGGGTTATGACGTCATCTTCCTCTCTAACAGAGCAGCCTTAAGTGTTCCAAAACAGCATTGTATAGTAAGAAGGTGTGTGTGTGTGTGTGTGTGTGTGAGAAGGCTTTAGACTGTTTCTGGGACACACACTAATATGTTTTCAGCAAAAGTATATTTAGCAGTATAGTCACCAATGATCATGGTTAGTGTGATTAACACACAGCTGCTATTTAGATAATCTCTTTGCGTGTTTGTCGGCCTTCACCTGCAGTGTATTTAAAGACGTTTTTATAGGTCATGAGGTAAGCAGAGAATGACACATTTCTTCCGTATTTGGAATGCCGTTTGCAATACCATGATGGGTTATCATAGGGACCAGACCACATATTACATTAGGAGAGCGTACCGTGTCCACTGTGACCGCAATCCAGACAAAGTCTCGGCGCGTCAGCCGTGTCGCTGAGTCGTTGATCAGTACACGAGGACCCCCCCCCCCCCCCCCCCGGAGTCATCTACTCCGTTTACCCAAGGAACGCTCCACGCCACGTTGGGGATATTCCTGCCCTCCTCGCTCTCTCTGATCCCCTCGTTCTCTCCACAGCTGAGGCGCATGCAGAAGATGATCGCGCAGATGCAGGCTCAAATGAAGATGAAGCCCGGGGACGACTGAGGAGAACGACGCCTGCATCCCTCCCTCCGGCTGTCTTTGAGCTGCAGCAGGAGGAAGGCGCTCCATCCTAAGTTACCCCCACCCTTTAGTTTATATGTCCTCCTCAAAAGACCAGCTTGCTAGTGTGTATTTATTTGTCTGTCCCAAACGGGATCATTTCAACCCATCATGTTCTGCACATACTGACTGATTTACTTTTAACCCATTTGATTTGGTTTTTTTTTGTTTTGTTTTTTTTTGCTTTAACCATATCTGCATACTACGCATGGTGTTATTCATGTATTGCAGTTTCTAACGTGCCTGGATCAGTCTTGCATAGCAAACAATGCCATGGCCAAAGCGTGGTTATTGCGGTAGCCGTTATACATTACATGTTTACTTCCGAGCGCCGTGCTGTGGCTGCATCGTGTATTTTCTGTGCTGCGCGGTGCCCGTCGCCTGTTTCCAGCTCTCTTTGCCTCAGACAGATGGTCTGTAACGGGCACTCATGGCTTTTCTATGGCTTCACAGTATAATAGGCCATTGCAGCACTATTTTATACTCAGAAGAGGGAGTTTACAAGTTTACAGTCATATGAACTCCTAAGAGAATGCATTTGTGATAGCCTGGTACAAAGTAGATGCCAGACGTTTCAGCAAAACTCGTCATAGTGTGTATGTGGCTGTGTGTCTGAAACTGCAGCAATCTGTGCCCTAAATTCAGTCATGTGTAACCTACATCTGCTAAATTATCTTGAATGAAATGATGTGACTTATGGAAAATGCATAAATATGTTAACAGTTATAATCACTGGCAAGCAAGAAACTGAAATGTCCATTCATACATTACGTGAAAATGACAATCAGTCGGTCCTTTTGAAGCTAACAGCTTGTACCACGCAGTGGCTGCCAGTAGAGGGCAGCGTCTCCGTAAATTCACGACCTAAGCACTGCTCATTGAAGACTAAATATGATATTTAGATATTTTAGGCAAACTTAAATAAGACGGGAGGTGATGATCTCGAATAAAAATGTTTGTTTTAAGCCAGTGTATCCGCATCTACTTAAGCATCACTGCCGGATTTAACCTTGCTTCGTAAATCGACTTACTTTTTAGAAGCAAGTCATTTCCAAGCCTGGCAGTGAGAAGGGTGTCCGGGATGAATAGATCAGAGAGGGGTTTCGGCGCAGGTAGAGCCATTACCGTCCATGCACGACACCGCATCTCCCCGGCACGTCGCTCATCGTTGGGAAAACGCCGTGTTTTTTCTAAGACTAACCTTTGCTAACGTGGTTTGGTCATCTCCTGTTTTCAGATTCATGCGAATGTGTTGCAAAGTTGCACGACCACGGTACATTTGAGCGTAACCCATTTTTTTTATGCTCGTACTCTTTTTGTATTCATTTTGAGAAATAAATGTTCAAAGATTCCGAGTCATGTGGTAAAGCTGTTTCTTTCACTAAAAAAAAAAGCTTTTAGTGACCCTTGTGCATTTTAAAAACATTATGTAACCTGCTGCGCTGTATGTATAAGAAAGTATGCCATGGATTTATTCCTAATAGTTAAGAGAAATTAATAACAATTCACCAGTAGTCCTATATGTTTACTGTGAGGGTTTATCTCGTTTAACTTGTGATTCCAAATTATACGATACGGTTTTATTTTGGAAGAAAAAAAACCCAATTGACCTAAGAAACGTGATGGCATACATTTTAGACTTGAAATCCTAGGAAAAGCGGAGCTCGTCTGTGATTGGACAGAGCAGCCAGTAGGTGGAGCACACACTGACACACACACTCACACACACACACACACACACTCACACACCTCGTTTTGGGATCCCCAAAGGGAAGCAGTCGAGCGCAATCACCGGTACAGGAACAGAGCACGACAGGAGCCGAATACGAGAAAGATGACAACTAACATGCGATACAAGAGCCGGATTATTAAAACGGGTAAAGGAACCATTCAAACCGGGCTGTTCCGCGGACTTTATATTTAAAATCCGTTGGATTAAATGTTCTTTCTGTCTCCCCTGTTTTGTGCGCGGCCGAACGAATCTGGGCATTGTTGGGCGTCCTTCCACCTGCGCCGCCTGCACCCCTGCGGTGCTGCTCTGGCTCTCCAGAGGACAGCGAGGTAACACATGAGCACTGCGTTTCTCTCTCTCTGACCGTTATATGAGATTGTTACGCTGCCACTTTGATGATGTCCAAACGAAAATGACCAACGAAAGGTGCAGATCGTGCGAAAACTGTCTGAATAAAGTGCTCGCTTTTCGCATCCTGCAGAACTACCTGAATCTAGTCTGTTGTGCGGTGTGGGTGCGCTGCTCCAGTTTGCTGTTGCTGCTGGCCCTAAATATCCCACATTCGGTGCGCCTTCTGTTGCGCCTGTAACACCCCCCCCCCCCCCCCGTGTCTAGAATAGCTCGCCTTTAACTGCAGCACGTCCATAATCCATTCCATGTTTCAGGCTGCTTTCTCTGATGCCACTCTGATACCACTCTGCAGCCCTTTACAGCAGCTCTGTGGGGGGTGATGCTGCGGTGCATTGTGGGTGCAACTGGAGGAATAGCGTGAGTTCCTCTTGCTCGATTATGAGGGTTTCTGGACTCTTTCTACTGAGTCCTTAAGATCTTAGATGGTGGTGGCAGGGCAGTGATGTTATCATCAAGCCAGAGCGCTTTCTGCTGCCGTCGCCATGGTTACACAGCGTAGGCTATGCGTTTTTCCCCTGCTGCCAAGATGTCACCTCGTGATAGCTATTCTACTATGCAATGCCGGACTTTACGGTGTAAAAATAGGAAGTCCGGGCCAGTTTGGCTTTGAAGTGGCAGTTGTTTCCATACTTATCTTCCCTTAGGAGCTGACCACAGCTGGTGGGCACAAGCGAGCCTAGGGATGTTCATTAATATATTAGTACAGTGGCACGGATACTACACCGTGTGAGTGCGTGAGTGTGTGTGTGTGTGTGTGTGTGAGTGTGAGTGTGTGAGTGAGTGTGTGTGTGTGTGTGTGTGTGTGTGAGTGAGTGAGTGAGTGTGTGTGTGTGTGTGTGTGTGTGTGTATGTATGTGAGTGAGTGAGTGTGCGAGTGAGTGTGCGCGAGTGAGTGTGTGCGTGTGAGTGAGTGAGCGTGCGTGCGTGTGAGTGAGCGAGCGTGTGAGTGAGTGAGCGTGCGTGCGTGTGAGTGAGCGTGCGTGTGAGTGAGCGAGCGTGTGAGTGAGTGAGCGTGCGTGTGAGTGAGCGAGCGTGCGTGTGAGCGTGCGAGTGAGTGAGCGTGCGTGTGAGTGAGCGTGCGTGTGAGTGAGCGAGTGAGCATGCGTGCGTGTGAGTGAGCGTGCGTGCGTGTGTGTGTGTGTGTGTGCGTGCGTGCGTGTGTGTGCGTGGGGGTGTGTGTGTGCGTGCGTGGGTGTGTGTGTGTGTGCCAATTCCCATGTGTTTACATATTTTACAAAAATGCTCTCATTGTTGCTCCAGGCATGATTACGTAACTCTTGAAAGCGTGCAGTGAGCTTCAGCGTGAGTGGGGTGAGAGAAGTCACATGCTGGATGAATCCAGATGAGAAAGATGCAGGTTGTTATATCTTTACGCACAAGACGTTTTTTTACCACCAGACCCAAGCTGTGACACTGCAACAGACTACACACACCCTCTCTCACACACACTCTCTCACACACACACACACACACACCCACACTCTCACACTCTCACTCTCTCACACACACACTCTCTCACACACACCCACACTCTCTCTCACACACACTCTCACTCTCTCTCACTCTCTCACACACTCACACTCTCACACACTCTCTCACTCTCACACACTCTCTCACTCCCTCTGTAATGCTCCAAGCCCTTCAGCCCCCAGAAAGTCAGAAATGCACCAGCACCCACTCACACAGTTCTATGCATTCTCCATTACTCTCTGTCTCTCTCTCTCCCTCTCTCTCTCTGTCTCCCTCTCTCTCTGCTCTCTCTCTCTCTCTCTCTCTCTCTCTCTCTCTCTCTCTCTCTCTCTCTCTCTCTCTCTCTCTCTCTCTCTCTCTCTCATACAACACAGTGGAACACCTTACCACAGCTATGCAGATAATAATCAGTGTTATTGGCCCTCTCACCAAACATCTGTGGCCCAGTCACCCATATGTCAGTGCTCTGAACGTATTACAGATATGACATGTCATTTGTTCCTGTGGCTGAATAAACTGTTGCCAGTTCAAGTCCCACCACTGCCAGGTTGCTATTGTTGGGCCCTTGAGAAAGACTCTTATTCCTCCACTGCTCAAATTGTCTTCATACACATTTGTAAGTTGCTTTGGATAAATCTACATTTACAGCATTTATAAACGTGTCAGCTAAACGCCGTAAATGTATAGCCCTCAAACCAAAAGAACCTCTGTGTTCTAGTGGACTCTGACTTCAGTGTTAGCAGTCATGTTAAAGCAGTTATCAAATCAGCATTCTGTCATCTCAAAAATATGAACAGTTTAGAGATTTCTTGTAAAAACTAGATCTTGAGAAACTCATCCATGCTTTTATTTCTAGCTTGGTCAATTGCTGAAATGCTCTCCTCACAGGTCTTCCTAAAATTCAGTTAGACAAGTTTGGTTGATTGAAACTCAGCTGAAGTCTCACTGGAACCAAAAGAAAGGAATACATTACCCAAATTCTTAAATGCTTATGTGTGTTGGAGAATTCACTTTTACTTCTTTATGAATGTAAAAACATTTATATTTATACATTTATACATTTATAAAACATATATATATAGCGCTCTTTTTCCTTCAAGCTTAGCTCCTCTACCAGAGGTCTGGGAGCTTGAGGGTCTGCACTCTTCTGGACAGAGATCTTGTATGTAGTTCCTGCAGACCAGATGATAACGACTAACCAACTTTCCATAGTAGTCCTGGATAAACGGCAGAAGAGGACCGTGCTGATAGAGCCCAAGTGATATCAAAATCACAACCAGGAACACGAGAAGCTCGAGAAATACCAAGTGAAGAAAAGATGTAGAAGGTGAAGAGCACTAGGGGTTGTGACCCCCAAACTGGGAGAATGGAAATATAGACTTCCATTCAGGTTTCCTCCCCTTAAATATCACTGCACGTGTGTGTGTGTGTGTGTGTGTGTGTGTGTGTGTGTGTGTGTGTGTGTGTGTGTGTGTGTGTGTGTGTGTGTGTGTGTGTGTGTGTGTGACAAGTCTGTCACTGCTGCACGGTTTCGCTGTTCTTTCTGGTGCGAAGCGTTTTAACTTGTGATATAGAGTTCATCATATATCTGCGTGTTCCCGATGACGTCTGATAGTAATACAGTATAAAGTGCTTCCTGACGCACCATCAGGAATGCCTGAAGCAGGCTGAGGAAGACTACGCTTGTAGTCTGTATGCTTCTCCAGCCTTTTTCATCCCTCCAGCCTCTGCCTCTTCATGATGTCATCTGATGATGTCAGTGTTAAGTGATACACTGGGAGCCCCATGTCATGCTGCAATCAGTGGTGTATCAGTACACAGGACTGAACACATCGCTGGCATCCTACCTAAAATATTGATAGAATTTAAATAATGAAATATGCTTAAATAATTCAGTATGAAAAGGGCCCTTAATTAGCTCTATTGCAGTAAGTCGTGCATACTTGACCCTTCACCTTTATACTCGGGACCAAAATTACGAGTGTGCGCGCACACGAGGTAGTTTTGCGTGTGTGTACGCCGGATCCCATCTGGCGTGAGAGTGGCAGCTGGACGGTGTGAGTGTGAGGGTGTTTTAGGAGGGGCAGTGCAAGAGCTATTGTGTCGCTCTGGGACATCTGCTCTCTATTCAGGAGAAACGCCCCCCCCCCCGTCCCTTCTGTTATGCGTCTGTCTTCCTCTCTTTTCCTTTCCTCTCATCCTCTCATCCTCTCGTCCTCAGAGCCCACCCAGTCAAGCCCCCCCCAGTGCTCACGCTGAGGGAATGGTATGGTGCCATTATGAAGTCCCAGAGACGAGGTAGGGCTGCGTGCTTGGATGTGGGTTTGGGTGGATGAGACTCATACCTTTAGAGAGCCAATCACTTTCAGATCAGATGCTGGTATGTAGATGAGCTTCCAGACACGCGGCCCCTTCACAATGCTATAACATCAGCTTCTTCCCTACACAATCCCTCCTCACCCTGCACCACGCACACACTAACACACACACACACCCTGCACCACGCACACACTAACACACACACACACCCTGCACCACGCACACACTAACACACACACACACACTGCACCACGCACACACTAACACACACACACACCCTGCACCACGCACACACTAACACACGCGCACACACTAACACACGCACACACTAACACACACACACACCCTGCACCACGCACACACTAACACACACACACCCTGCACCACGCACACACTAACACACACACACCCTGCACCACGCACACACTAACGCACCACGCACACACTAACACACACACACACCCT
>NC_137521.1:1710000-1715000 GCF_041902795.1 Electrophorus electricus | reverse complement strand
GGCAAGCCGAGACAGCAGAAACATGCATTACCAGTTATGAGGAGCAGTGGCAGACAGATCCGCTCGCTCAGTCTGAGGGTCTCGGGTTTCCACAGAGCCGCTCAGCAGCGGCCAGTGGGGCGTCCTGTCCGTTTGTTTATGGCTGTGGTAGAACATTCCAGATTTGCGAGTCAGGCTCCCCCCAGATGCTCGGGTTCATTTTTTTTTTTTACAGTGACCGTGAATCTGTGGCGACACAGAAGCAGGCTTCCTTTTTTTTTTATTTCACAAACTCGTCAAGGGGACGTTGTCTCCCGACGGTAGCGCGGGGCCCCTCGCTTTCCGAGGGACCGTGGCTGAAGTGCTCGGTGCTCTCCGGACGAGCTCACCATCCCACCATCCTCCTCTGGCCGGTCGGGCTGTCTCTGGGTGCTGCTCGTGTGACAAATGTCTCTGCTCTCTGTCTCCGTTCAGGACAAACAGTATGTGGGCTTCGCCACGCTCCCCAACCAGGTCCACAGGAAGTCTGTGAAGAAAGGCTTCGACTTCACCCTCATGGTGGCGGGTGAGTCTCGAGCGCTCCAACCCCAGGGACTGTGGATGACACCTGGCACTGTCAACTGTTACTGTCTCGGTGGCTAAGCAGGGCATGCACAAGCTTGCTTGTATTGGTCAATAACAAGAGTTCTGTTTGTGTGTGGATGGGTGCGCATATGGGGGTGTGGGTGTGTGTGGGTGTGTGTGTGGGTGTGTGTCTTAGGTGAGTCTGGCCTGGGCAAGTCTACTCTAGTTAACAGCCTTTTCCTCACAGACCTCTACAAGGACAGAAAATTGCTTAACGCAGAAGGTAAAGGCCTCACAGCTTGTGCTGAGCTGTTAATATTTTTGTCAGTTCACTTCATAGAACCTCTGCCTTTATGTTGTGCTGGTGGAGAAGCCCGAACACTCGACACACTCACCAAACCTCCAACATATCGTAAGCAGGACAGGGCTGGGGTGTATTCCCTAGGAAGCCTGAGAAACACTCACTCACTTTCACACGTTCTCTCTCGTTCTCTCGCTATCCCTCCTTCTTTCTCGCCGTCTCTCTCCCTCGCTATCTCTCACACTCTCTCTCTGTCCCTCTGTCTGTCCCTCAGAGCGTATTAGCCAGACAGTGGAGATCACCAAACACACGGTGGATATTGAGGAGAAGGGGGTGAAGTTGAAGCTGACCATAGTTGACACCCCGGGCTTCGGAGATGCCGTCAATAACAACGAGTGGTGAGAACCCAGCACAGCAGTGGGAATCAGCAAATGGGTTACCCAGCCTGTTCTCAGATTTCCCATATGCGTGCGCGCGCGTGTGTGTGTGTGTCTGTGTGTGTGTGTGTGTGTGTGCGTGCGTGCGTGTGTGTGCGCGCGCGCGCGTGTGTGTGTGTGTGTGTGTGTGTGTGTGTGTGTGTGTGATTTCCAGCTGGAAACCCATCACCGACTACATTGATCAGCAGTTTGAGCAGTACTTCCGAGATGAAAGTGGACTGAACAGGAAGAACATATTGGATAACCGAGTGCACTGCTGTCTATATTTCATACCACCATTTGGACATGGGTGGGTAGCGCGTGCGTGTGTGTGTGTGTGTGTGTGTGTGTGTGTGTGTGTGTGTGTGTGTGTGTGTGTGTGTGTGTGCGCGTGCACGTGTATCTGCAGCTGAAGAGGATACAGGAGATGAGTTCTTAGTGAAACTAAGGATCTATATAGCAGAGATCAATAATGCTATCCTGTTGCTATAATAAAGTATGCGTGCGTGTGTGCGTGCGTGCGTGCGTGTGTGTGTGCGCGCACGTGTATCTGCAGCTGAAGAGGATACAGGAGATGAGTTCTTAGTGAAACTAAGGATCTATATAGCAGAGATCAATAATGCTATCCTGTTGCTATAATAAATTATGCGTGTGTGTGTGTGTGCGTGCGTGTGCAGGTTGAGGCCAGTGGATGTTGAATTCATGAAGGCCCTGCATGAGAGGGTGAACATCATTGCTCTGATCGCCAAAGCGGACTGTCTGACTCCAAACGAGACCAAGAAGCTCAAGGATCGCGTGAGCGTGCCCCGGCGTCTCTGATCCCTCGCTATTATCATGTTTAGCTGACGGGGATAACGCAGATTATTGTATTATTAATACAGATACAGGGTTACACAGGGTGTGGAGCTGAAACTGACACGCAGACTCTGGCAGTAATATTAGGCTTTGTGGATGCCATCATAAACATCCCGCAAACAATAACTAACACAACTTTTATGATGCTGTGATTTCTGATTACTCATCTCCTCAGGTGCGAGACGAGATTGAGCGCTTTGGGATTAAAGTGTACCAGTTTCCTGAGTGTGACTCTGATGAGGATGAGGAGTTTAAACAGATGGACAAAGAGCTGAAGGTCCGAGACAAAGCCGTTAAATCACGCGTTTAACGTGCCCTTATCGCCACCTAGTGGACACTTCTGTTTTTGCATGCTTCCGTGTCAGTCTTGCTGAAAAGGATTGGCTGATTTTTGTTTAATGATCTAATTATTTAACAATGAATGTATACCTGTGTGTGTTTAGGAATGTACTCCATTTGCTGTTATTGGTAGTAATACAGTAGTGGAGGCAAGAGGTCAGCGAGTGCGTGGACGCCTCTACCCTTGGGGCATTGTGGAAGGTGAGTGAAGAGAATCGGTGGCTGTGTTTATGCTGATAGTACAGTGATTCCTGTACAATATACAGAATGGCTGTAATCCAAGACAAATGTGAAAGTAATTATTTACTGGAATATTAAACTATCCTGCTGCTTCTCTAGTTGTGCTGTAGATTCTGTCAGTTACACACATTCACTGTGTGTTCACTATGTATTTGTGTGTGTGTGTGTGTGTGTGCGCGTGTGTGTGTGTGTTTGCAGTGGAGAATCAGTCTCACTGTGACTTTGTGAAACTAAGGAACATGCTGATTCGCTCTCACATGCATGACCTGAAAGACGTAACTTGTGATGTACACTACGAGAACTACAGAGCCCACTGCATACAGCAGATGACCAGGTGTGTGTGTGTGAGTGTGTGTGTGTTTGTATTAGCATGTGCAAGTATTGGGTGCATATTAATTAATTGGGTGCATACTTTGCATATTAAAGTATTCTTTTCACATTTGGCTCATATTACTTTACCAGTTAGCAGTTGAGTACATGAAGTGGGGTTTTTGTCTGAATCTGCATGTGTGTGTGTGTGTGTGTGGCAGCAAACTTGCACAGGACAACCGCATGGATAGCTCCATTCCCATTCTGCCACTGCCCACTCCCGATGCAGAGACCGAAAGACTCATCAAGATGAAGGACGAGGAGGTGGGGCTTAAATATGACCATCATCATCATCATCCTGTCCCCACGGTGAAGTGAAACTCAATTGTGGCCCGAGGGCACATGGTCATGCCTGTGTGTATGTGTTCTCCTGTGTGTGTGTGTGTGTGTGTGTGTGTGTGTGTGTGTGTGTGTGTGTGTGCAGCTCAAGAGGATGCAGGAGATGTTGGAGAAGATGCAACAACAGATGCACGAAAAAGACCAGTGATGATGTCAGTGGGCGTGGCCACCCTGACCACCTGCACATACACAAACATACACTTACGAAGAAATCTACTGCAAACCTTATATTGATCCAGATCTATACTTCTACATGTGAATGAGCGCAGATGGCCCTCTATGTTCCACGCCTACAGCCTGTTCTTACAACACACACTAAGGGACTTGTACGCTGTAGACTTGCGGAGCGATTTGCTTGGCGCTTTTGAAGCCCCTGCCTGCCAAATACAGATGTGACTATTTAATGTGTCATATGTGTGTATGCCAGTGTGACTATGGCTAACATCAGAAATATTATGTAATATTAACTTAAATTAAATTGACTTTTAGATGTATCTAATTTATATTGACTTGATTTTTGTTTTTATTGCCTAGGTAGAGGAGTGTGTATGAGATGTTTTGTAATGCTGTTGTAGCAAAAACATTGGTTTGAATTTGGGCCTTGACTGTTGATTGATTGAGTGTGTGTGTGTGTGTGTGTGTGTGTGTGTGTGTGTGTGTGTGTGTGTGTGTGTGTGTGTGTGTGTGTGTGTGTGTGTGTGTGTGTGTGTGTGTGAGAGAGGGGAAATGTAAGCTATAAGCTGCTTACTGCACTCCTAGCTTTTTACAGTGTTAGTTCTCAGTGAATGTAGAATTACTGCGCAGGTTGTTATTATGAATAAATACCCTAATTCAGACTGTTGCGCTCTGATTTCTTATCCAGGCTTGTATACATTCCCAACATGCTCTTTTCAGAATTGCAGTTTGGGCTTTCCCAACTAACCTATCCTTGCACTGAGAGTTTAATTCCATATGTGGACTGCGGTAGTTGAGAGAAAAATTCTGCCGACTTCCTGTCCCACGCGTGCCCTATGAGGGAGGGGCAGATGTGTTTGCATGTAAGAGGGGCAGATGTGTTTTCATGTGAGAAGACTTATCAGTCTTACCCAGCTGTGTCTCCAGAAGCCCTGTCACTGGTGCCAGAACGGACAATTCCTCTACACCCATTAAACAGAGAAGACATCCATTATATTGGTAAGACTCTTCTTGCCTTTACCTGTCCATGTACCTCTATATCTTAAGTGAGGTGAGAGAGAACATTCTAGTACAGTCCTGAGTCCTTAAAACAGCATTTGTAGGTCAGTGGTTAAGGTACTTGACTTGTAATTGGAAGGTTGCTGGTTCAAGCCCCACCACTGGCAAGGGGCCCCTGAGCAAGACACTCAAACCTCAGTTGCTCAAGTTGTACTGTCATAATTGTAAGTTGCTTTGGATGAAAGTGTCTGGTAAATGCACTCTAGTAGTAGTGAGCTGTCGCTGTGCACATCCTGTGTGTTTATGCTGGAGACACTGTAGTGTACTTTTGTTTTGTTCAATTTTGTTATTTTGTGGAAAAATGATCACATGCAAAATTATGAAACCATCATTACTGAGGAGAAAGATACGTTCATTTGGCGAAT
>NC_137521.1:1697500-1707500 GCF_041902795.1 Electrophorus electricus | reverse complement strand
ATCATACACTTCCTCCGCCGCTTCAACCGGCTCACCTGCGAGGTGAAGGCTTCGGCCGCTGAGGGCCCCGCAGCCAGTGCCTCGGGAGTCAGCGAGTATACCGCGCTGAAGGACGGCAGTTATTGAGGAGTGCTGGCTGAGAAACCTCCAGACAGTGAGAGAAAAGAAGAGTCGCAGGTTACGGGCAAGCGGGTTTCATTTTTGTTGTTGTTGTTGTTATTTTCCTTACCGGATTAATGAAATTCTTAGTGTTTGTAAACTCTATGTTACTGTTCAGTTTAATCTGTAAGGTGTTCGACTTTGCTCTACTGTGTATAAAAATAATTTTAAATCCACCCTTTCATAATTATGCAATAAGGTGTTTATAGCACCACCACTTCAATGTTTGGTTACATCATTGTTTTATGTAGTGTTTTCCACTAAACAAGCCACTTCGATTTGCATTAACAGGTTCCATTGTCATGTCATAAATTTATTTTTGTTTTGGTCTTTTGTAATTATACTTATATCGGTAACGGTGAAATCCATTTCTAGTTGTTTTAGTGAAATAAATGTATGTAAATATATGTGCCCATGTGTGCGTTTGTGTGGAGGGGGAGACAGAGGCTATAAGAACTAAGTAGCATGTTTTCCAAAGCTTGATTATTGTACACTGCGCCTTCTGATTTAATGCCGTAAATGTAATCCACTAAGCGATTCCAGATTCCAGTTTCTCAAACTTAATGTGACGACTATTCAATAGTAATTAAAGAATTTGATCTTGGTAAATGCGTTTTCCTTTGTTCGTAATTTCACGAGTGCATTACCATTTAATAACACGATCACACGCAGGCTACATGAGCCTAGGAACCTTTTCAACGTCATTTATAAGAGTCGGAATCATTAGCGAGGAGGACAGTGCTGGTAACCGCACGTGAGGTCTAATGGAGATGTGAATACTCCAGCTAGCAAGCTAAACGATTTTCTACGTATTCTGTTTTTTTAAGCGTAAGTAAAATTTGTATTTTTCTTTATTTAAACGCCTTAGATTTGTATAAAAAGCGTTGTCTATGTATGCTGTGAGACTGTTAGAAGTGGGCTAACTAACGAGAAGATGTCTGTGCTAAGCCGTGACAGGCTGGACATAAGAAAGTAAACAGACAGTCAGCGGTCGCTCCGGAGAGTTGGGCGTCCTGGCGAAGAATGAAAACTCAGTAACTGTTCAAAAACAAATCAGAAACTGTAGTTAGCGTTAGATACAACTAGATACAAACTACAGACGCAAAGTGATAGCAACTGTGTTTTTTACCACTTGGCAGCACAGCTGGTTAACATCGTAGCTAACGTAATTTACATTTATTTACATTTATGGTATTTAGCTGACGCTTTTATCCACAGTGACTTACAATTATGACTGCGTACAACTCGAACAATTTCGGGTTAAGTGTCTTGCTCAGGGGCCCGGCAGTGGT
Source organism: Electrophorus electricus (assembly GCF_041902795.1). Classification (NCBI taxonomy): domain Eukaryota; kingdom Metazoa; phylum Chordata; class Actinopteri; order Gymnotiformes; family Gymnotidae; genus Electrophorus; species Electrophorus electricus. The sequence goes on along the minus strand of NC_137521.1, from coordinate 1,706,049 downwards.
GTGATTTGAACCAGCAACCTCCTGATAACAAGTCAAGTACCTTAACTTGTTATACTTGACTTAGCTACTTTGGAGCGATGGGAAGACTGAGAAAGAAACACAACTGGAAAGGCAGGCAGCAGAATACACATCCGGTGACCGCTGCCGAAAACCAACAGAGTGACGTGGTGGTGGAACTAAGTGGTAATGAAGTCTAAATCAGCGCTCATTTTTTGGTTAATTCCATTGGGTAATGCTGTCCTGCATATTACCTTACTTCATACTACATATTACCTGCCTTTGTACTTTTGTTAAGATGTTTGCCGTGACCCTTCCAAAATAGGTATTTAAAAGGTATGCAACTGAGAACTTGTGGTGATGCCCTGTAATCGGTTATTATGGTCTTCAGGCAGTGCCATTCTGAAGGGGGTGGATGACAGTAATGTGCTGGTGCTGCCAGCCAGCAAAGCCAAGAAGCCAAAGGTGGAGTATTCTGCTCCTCAGAAAAAACCTCTGTCCAAGAAACAGAGAAAGAATCTGGAGAAAGTTCTGGAGCAGAAAGAAAAAAAAGCCCACGTAAGTTGTCTGTCTGAGTCTATGAAGGGGAGAATCAGACAGTCTATTAATGTTTACATTCTGCTAATAGCCCTTGGTGTTTGAAGATTTTAGTCAGTGCATGCTATACACTTCTGTTTTTATGCTGTGCACTCAACTGTCTTGTGTTTTTTGTCCCATCCAGCGAGCTGGTATCTTAAATAAACTGGCAGAAGTTCAGCTTCCGGAATCTGAACTGAAATTGCTTTACACAACCTCCAAACTGGGCACTGGAGACAAGCTCTATCAAGCTAAAGAGTAAGCGCAAAAGCACTTAGCAGCTTGCGTCGTGTTGTGTTGTTTTCCGTGGACTCCAAAACTGACCCTGTTTCCTGCGTGACCTCCATGTGTGCGTGTGCAGATCTGTCGGCGAAGGGCAGAACGACAGGCCGGCCCCTCTGAAAATCAGCAGCCTGAGAGGAGTCAACAGCAGGAGGAAGAGGAGGCGGGAAGATGAAGAGGGGAGCGAAAGTGGCGAAGAGGTCTCTTCCGAGGAGGGGACGAGCAGCGCGTGCGACTCGTCTTCGGAGGCGGGTGAGGCAGGGGCAGGAGACGAGGTCTCGGACGGAGTGGCATCTGGAGAAAAGGAGAACCAGGAGGAGGAAGGGAGAGTGGACATGAAAGAGGGAGGTGAAAAAGAAGGAGAAAGGGCTACGTGTGGGAAGGAGGCACGCCAGCCTGCTGTGTTCGTCCCCGTGGACCGGTCGCCAGAGATCCAGGTGAGAGGAAGCCGTTGTTCGTGTCTGTGTGTCGCTCTTTTTTATTTACAGATTCATTTCTATTTATTCGGATCTCTTTGTGCACGCGTGCATCTCTTGCTGCTTGTGTGGGTGTGTGTGTGTGGGCTGCAGGAAGCTCGGCTAAAGTTGCCCGTGCTGGCTGAGGAGCAGGTAATCATGGAGGCAGTGAGGGAGAACGAATGTGTGGTGCTGTGTGGGGAGACCGGCAGTGGGAAAACGACACAGGTGCCCCAGTTCCTGTACGAGGCTGGATACGCCAGGTACACACTCCCATTCCAGAGCACAGTACACCCAGCAGGGACACACTCCCAGAGCACGATGCACACACTGGGGACACACTCACAGTATACTGAACAGATACCCAAATACGGTTACGAGGTACATGCTGCACAAATGTTTTTATTGTACGTGAAACAGAAACAGTTATCTTAATAACGTCCCCTGTCACTTCTCTCTCTCTCTCTCTCTGGGCTCTAAGGGCTGGGGGCATCATTGGTGTGACTGAACCCAGGAGAGTGGCAGCAGTTAGCATGTCTCACCGTGTTGCCAAGGAGATGAACCTGTCTACAGGGTGTGCGCACAAATCCCTCGAAACATTCCGTTCCGATAGTTAACTTACAACAACTACACTAACTGTGTGTTTGCTATCAGGGTGGTGTCTTATCAGATAAGATACGAAGGGAATGTCACCAAAGACACCAAAATCAAGTTCATGACAGATGGTGTTCTGCTGAAAGAAATTCAAAAGGTAATGTTTACACACGCACATACGCACACACATGCACACACCCACATCTTCATGGCTTAATAATGTTTGTATGTATAGGACTTCCTGTTGCAGAAGTACAGCGTGATCATCATTGACGAGGCTCATGAGCGCAGTGTCTACACTGATATTCTCATCGGCTTGCTCTCGCGCATTGTACCGCTCCGCAACAAGGTAACGTTTCTCACTCTCTGTCTCTCACGCGCACACACACACACATATACACACACACACACACACACTCTCCCCTATAAAACACATCATGTTTATAATAAAGATTGTTAGTATTACCTTTTTTGATGGGGAGGCACATTTGTCAGGTTTGTGTGTGTCTTTTAACCCTGTAGAAAGGTTTGCCTATGAAACTGCTCATCATGTCAGCCACACTGCGGGTGGAGGACTTCACTGAGAACAAGAGACTCTTCCGCATCCCTCCTCCAGTCATTAAGGTCTTAGCCCCTCCCACTCTCCATCCCCTTCCCCGCCCCCTTTTCCTGACCCATTCACAGAACTCTCTGAAGGTTACACTGAGCACTTTTCAAACTTTTTTCAGTGGCTTCAGTGGTTGTTTTACGGATTATATTTGTCTCTCTTTTTGTGTGTGTGTGTGTGTGTGTGTGTGTGAGATTAGGTGGAGGCTCGTCAGTTCCCAGTCACAGTGCATTTTAACAAACGCACGCCAATGGAGGATTACACAGGAGAGGCTTTTCGCAAGACCTGTAAGATTCACCGCATGCTGCCACCAGGTCGGGAACGTATACGTACATACACGTGTGCCCAAACACGCATGCAAACTCTCACACACTCATGCATGCAGATGTGCACAAGCATGTACTCACAGATATGCAGACATGTGCACACACCCATGCAGATGCTCACATGCTTGCAAATGAATGTACGCACACATGCAAATACACACGAACATGCAAATGCATGTAAACACACATGAATGCAAATGCATGCACAGAAACATGCACATATGCATGCATGTGCAAACACACATGCACACACAGGCAATTGCACACACATGCAAATATTCTTATATATGCTGATGGATGCGAAAGCACACACGTATGCAAATGCACACACACATGTATTCAAATACACACACGGACACACACACTTGCAAATGCACAAACGTGCATACAAACACACATGTATATGCATGCAGATTTGCACACAAATTCTCTTTCAAATGTGCACACACAAAGGTTTTGTGACACCCATAACACATGGTAGAATGGCCCACATGTGGTCAAATGTATGAGTTATCTAGTTAAGTATAATCCAATCACCTTGTTAACCATAGTTGAGAGTATCATTTCTATTTGTGTCTGTCTGATCTTTTTATAAACAGTACAGTTGCCACATGATTGATGTGATTTTAATGTAGTTAACATTTTAGCATAATTACACTGGCTGAGATCTCATTACTGCAGCCTGAGTGTAGAACATGTGACGCATATGCGCATGCAAGGGCAGTAGGACTCTTCTAAAAAAATAAAAAATCAGAAACGCAAGTGCAGAAAGGCGCTGCCGATTCGACTTGCATCCTTGCCCGTTAAACGGCAGCACGGGTGGAAGGCCAGACACACGTACGTTCAGGTGGGCTGATAACGGACTAGACATGTGCTGCGTGTAGGTGGAATCCTGGTGTTTCTGACGGGCCAGGCAGAGGTGCACTCCACATGCTGGAGACTGAGGAAGGCTTTCCCTTACAGACCTAACAAGCAACACACTGGTAGGTGCACACACACACACATAAAAAGCCACGCATTTTTTTAAAGAAAGGTCCGTGGAAAATTGGTGTGTATTCACTCTTACAGATCCAGAGATTTGGTCAGAAGATCCGAGGAAAGCGAAGCGGAAGAAAACTGTGGTACTGATTACTCCCATATCACTACTCTTCCAGAGATTACACACGCCACCACATTTGCCCTCAGTCCTCTCTCTCTCTCAGTCTCTTCCTCGGATAGATCTGGATAACTACTCCGCCCAGCCCGTGGACGAAGGCGATGAAGATCGGCAGGCTGGCATCGATGACGACGATGACGGCTCAGACCTGGAGTTGGGCGATCACCCAGAGGAGACTGGTCAGGTGTTAATTAACTGGTCTCTGCAGTGTACCACCCTGTACTGAGAAGTATAATGTGAACTGTGTGTGTGTGTGTGTGTGTGTGTTTGGTCTTTCAGAGGAGAAGGCTGATCCTTCTATCCCTCTGTATGTGTTACCTCTCTACTCACTCCTGTCATCTGAGCAGCAGGCTAAAGTACTTTTACGTCTCTTGTGTTTACTCGTTTAATAAGAACTTAGATTTCTTTATGAATGTTTTTTACTATAAGTTACTATAAATATATTTATGTTTATAAAAGAGCAATACTGTAGTTAATTTCTATTCTTGATGTTCTGGGATTTCGTTATCGTCATCGTCATCTGTGTGCGCGTACCTTTGCGTAGGTGTTCCGTCCACCTCCTCCAGGAGCTCGTTTGTGTGTGGTGGCTACTAATGTGGCGGAGACGTCTCTCACCATTCCCGGCATTAAGTACGTGGTGGACTGTGGCCGGGTGAAGAAGAGATTCTATGACAAAGTGACAGGAGTCTCCTCCTTTAAGGTCACCTGGACCTCTCAGGCCTCAGCCAATCAGAGAGCTGGGAGGGCAGGAAGAACGGAGCCAGGCCATTGCTATAGGTTGGATGTTCTTTGAAGTTCAGTCTTTTGATGAAAGATGGAAATGCTTATAGATGTTAAATCATTGGTGTGTGCTTTTTTTTTGTGTGCGCACAGGATCTACTCCTCGGCAGTGTTCAGTGACTTCAGCCCATTCTCCGAGGCTGAGATAACTCGTCGGCCTGTCGACGATCTCGTCCTGCAGATGAAAGACCTCAACATCGACAAGGTGAGTGCAGAGAAAGAGCTTCTCTGTTCACACACTTCCATACACACACCCCCATTCCAGCGAACGTGGCATGTCCCAGCTTGCTGTAAATGGTGGCCCTAACCATTACCATTACCTGATGTGGGCATGTTTGTGGGTGTGTCTTCAGGTAGTGAATTTCCCGTTCCCTACCACCCCCTCGGCTGAAGCCCTGGTTTCTGCTGAGCAGCTGCTCATCTCTTTGGGCGCGCTGGAGGAACCACCTCGCCAGGGACGGTAAGACATCTTTCACTTTCTACTCTCGCTCCCGCTGCCTTGTCCTGTTGGTAGACGTGTCTTTTATTTTTTTCTCTCTCTCACACACACACACACACACACACACACACACACACACACACACACACACTTTCTCCTGCAGGATGGTGGATATGGAGAGGGCACGCCTCTCCTGCCCCATAACCCCCCTGGGTCGTGCCATGGCTGCGTTTCCTGTTGCGCCGCGCTATGCTAAGATGCTAGCGCTGGGCCGCCAGCAGGACTGCATGCCGTACGTCATCACTGTAGTGGCGACCATGACTGTCAGAGAGATCTTTGAGGAACTGGACAGGTGAGACTCAGTCGTGCACAACTTTCTCTCTCTCTCCTGCCTTACCTCTCGCGCTCCCTCTCTTTCTCAAATTCAGTTCAATACGCTTTACTTTCATTTTGAATATTGCCAACATTCTGTTAATTTCTTTACAATATTAGGAAATTAAGATTATAGCCTTTATATTAATAATTAAAGAACTGTAATTAGAATGAAAGAATAATTGGTCAAGATAAGAAGTAGAAAAGCAAAAATAATGTAAATGTAATATAAATAACTAAATGTTAAAACTATTTAAATATATAAATAACTACATTAATATTAAAACTAAATTATATATCATCCTGCTAAAATGCTACTTTCTTACTTGTCTTCTGATAGGATGAGCATTTTGTCAGTATTAGACATCTAAAGTTGGGGTGTATCATCTCATTATATCATCTCATCATTATAAAGTAAATTTGCTGTATTTGGTCAAATATTTTACGTTAAATGAGAGCGCAGGTCTGTCTCTGTTCTCTGGGAAGCCGTGATATATTCTATCTAGTCTGTATGGCCAGGCTGTGTTCACAGAGTCTGCATTTTGCCAGCGTAGTTCTGTGTTTAATATTGGCTAGTGTGGGTAGGTAGACTGCTACAGTGTACTGTCGTTTTAGAGCCAGATAGCGCTACATTTTGAATTGTGTTTGTGTTGTAATTTGTAAACGTAAAAAGTAATTTGGTTTGGTCAGACTGGTCCTGATGTGTAAGAGTGTTTGTCAGGATCAGCTGTGTGATTCTTTGTTCATCTCTTCACATTCCAGGGTTTTGTAGAAGTAGGAGCTAGCTTTTTAAATGGTTAACATTTTTCAGTTCAGATTGGCCCCCCATACCTCACTACCGTACAGCAGAATTGGTTCTATAACTGACTGAGCCAAATTTGAATTGCTATTTGAATGTGAATTTGACTTTAATTGCATAGAATGTCCTGCATGCATTCTCTCTCTTCTTTGACTGCCATATTTTTAGTTTCAAGTTGAACTAATCTTCAAACCTAAATTCCTAAATAATTATAATTTGCATAGGTTTCAAATTTTTGTGTTTATGTGCACCTACACCACTGTCAAAGCTTTTTTGAAGTCTTATGTTGCCAGTTCTAATATAGTCAATATATTAGTTTTATGCTTTCATTTAGGTATTGTTTTTGTGGGTAATTGATTATGGAGTCATTTTAAAATATATGGTCTGTATGTCCCTGTTTTGAATAGCCAGTTCTTCTGATTTAGATTTGTTAAGAGTGTTAATGTTCAAAAATGTGTCTTTGTGGACTTCTCACGTTGTCAGTTGTGCTAGTGTGTGTTGAGCTGTTTTTGTGGGGTGTATGTTGGCTGATTGCTTTCTGGAACATTTTAGTGCTGTTTAGGGCCTGTCTCTGTGACAACCTATCCATCTTATTGGGCTGTGTGTGCGCGTGCAGAACTGCTAGTCTGTGTCCTTTTAATGAACAGAGTAATTTATCTGTGACCAGAGAGGGGTTTAGGGGCTTTACAGAGAATGTCCTGAGAGAGAAAGGATCTAAATCTGTTATCATATAACTATATTGTATAGCTATTTCCAAGAAATGAGCAAAAGGTACATGTTCCCAAAGAGTACCTTCACAACCGCCCACTGATAATATACAGGTCCAGACTGACAGATCTGCAAGTCTGCAAGAGGTCCATTCTGTTTATCTGTGTGTCAGAAATATATTGGACATTAGTTAAATTTCTTGTGTACTGGTGTCCAAATAGTTGATGTTGCTCGGTACTGAAGTCAGGTAGATCTCTGGTACGTACGTACATACGTTGTAATGTTTCATATGTAGAATGTTTTGTTTATTTATTTATTCATCTATCTGTTTATTTTATTGATTAAATAAGCAGTGTTGGTGGAGGCTGGGATTTTATCTGCAAAGGTGTAGGTCTGTTGTGGCTGTGTGCTGGGCGTTGGTGGTGGGTGTACTGGGCTGTGCGCTGGGCGTTGGTGGTGGGTGTACTGGGCGTTGGTGGTGGGTGTACTGGGCTGTGCGCTGGGCATTGGTGGTGGGTGTACTGGGCTGTGCGCTGGGCGTTGGTGGTGGGTGTACTGGGCGTTGGTGGTGGGTGTACTGGGCGTTGGTGGTGGATGTACTGGGCTGTGTGCTGGGCGTTGGTGGTGGGTGTACTGGGCGTTGGTGGTGGGTGTACTGGGCTGTGTGCTGGGCGTTGGTGGTGGGTGTACTGGGCTGTGCGCTGGGCGTTGGTGGTGGGTGTACTGGGCTGTGCGCTGGGCGTTGGTGGTGGGTGTACTGGGCTGTGTGCTGGGCGTTGGTGGTGGGTGTACTGGGCTGTGTGCTGGGCGTTGGTGGTGGGTGTACTGGGCTGTGTGCTGGGCGTTGGTGGTGGGTGTACTGGGCTGTGTGCTGGGCGTTGGTGGTGGGTGTACTGGGCGTTGGTGGTGGGTGTACTGGGCGTTGGTGGTGGGTGTACTGGGCTGTGCGCTGGGCGTTGGTGGTGGGTGTACTGGGCTGTGCACTGGGCGTTGGTGGTGGGTGTACTGGGCTGTGTGCTGGGCGTTGGTGGTGGGGGTACTGGGCTGTGTGCTGGTGGCAAGTGCACTTAATGAGCGCCTCCCCCAAACGGCCACAGTCTCTGCCAGTGCTTTGAAAAAGTTAAAGTATGGAGTTACCTCTGTGCACACATAGCTAGTGAACCCGAGTTCACTTATCAGCACTGAATACACAGGTAAATACCTTTGAGCTTACTCAGCAAAACACTGCTTTCATTCGAAACTTGAGAACCTGTTAAGCCATGTCATTTCCATTTAAAACATGTATGTGCAAAACATTTAGGTTCACTTGAAAACTTGGTCAGCGGTACTCTTCATATTCAAATCTCATGTGCTTGTGAGATAGGTTTGCCCTCAACTCCAAAATCCTTTCTCTAAATGGCTAGCTAGTTTACTTCCTAGTATCAAATCAAATGTAAATTATTTATTAGTAAGCCCTTC
>NC_137521.1:1632500-1692500 GCF_041902795.1 Electrophorus electricus | reverse complement strand
CCCCGCCCCCTGGTTCTGCCCGATCAGTGGCACGGTGAAGTGTCATCAGCAGAGCACCTTCTGTAAGACACGTGTTCTTAGCCTCTCCCTTCCTATCAGCGGTGATAACTGAGGCTGCCATTCATTCTTCCAGCCGAATGTTATATGGTATGAACTTCATATGGCATGTGCATCTGTGATCTTAGTCAGAGTCGGCTGGAAGCTTCCTTCCGTAGAGATGGATCACCCAGAAGGTCTTGAGCGATACAAACTGTTCAGCAAGTTTCTGCTGGAGGGCCAGGTAAATGTGTGCGTCTGCGTATCCACGCTTTGTGCCGGGTTCTCCGTGCTCGAGTGTGCATGCTGAAAGCATGGGTTCACGATGAAGTTGCCCTTAGAAAGGAGGGACTGGCTGAGATGGAACCTTTATTCTGGGCTGCATGTTGCAGGTGTGTCCCAAGTTGCAGCAGCACAGTACATGTTTACTGTCCAGCCCCTCGACCATGCTGAAGACTTGGGCCAAGTAAGCACACAGATCATAGGGAACATGTTGCATATGCACTGGTGCGTGTGTACAGCACGTGAGAATAGATCGTTTGTGTGATCTCATATTCGTGTAATTCAGACTGCAGCCCCGGACTGAGGCTCTCTTGGGAGCCCTGGTGTCTGAAAAGGTGGACAACAGAGATGCCTTACAAGCTGCGTGGACGAAAAATGCAAAATGTAAGTATGTGTGAACATTTAAAGCTGCAGTTCTTTTAGGAAGAAACTGTCCAGTTCACCATGAACATGCCAAGGGTTTTCTGATGACTGTAAAATGTAAGCAACAACAAGAATAATTAACTTAAAGCCATTTTGGTCTATCTTAATAAAAATATTACTGTTAGACATAGAAGGCCTTGTCCACACGTTGCTGGGTATTTTTATAAAATGTAGCCTTGTCTATGCATTTTTGCCTTTTGTCTACATGCAAACTGCATTTTGGGTGAAAACAAAAACACCAGAAATGCACCAAAGATGTTCAGAAACCCTGTTTACCATGTTATCAGTAAAGTGGATTTTATGGCTTATAACATCAATAGTGCGTTGTAATGTCCTTTGTTTGATGTCGGAGTGTGTGCCATTATCTCATTTGTTTACATGATGCGATTTTATGCACTGGCAGGTGAAGGTAAAAATAGCGTTGGTTTTAAAATTGCCAACAGGACTTGCTAAAGGTTTACACAGAAATGTCTAGTTACACTGTAGTTTGATACTGAGGACAACTTCACTATAGTTCCACACATACTATTCCCCCTTCCTCGATGCGGCATTGCTGGTAGCCTACGGTAGTAACTGTTTTAAGGCTTTTGGTTACTCAACGTGGTCTTGGTAGAGTTTAACAGAAAGTTTTTGTGTTTTCATGTGGGCAGAGATTTTTTTTTTTTTTTTGAAAACAGTACTACGGAGCAAAAGCCGTTTTTAAAAATACCCAAGTACATGTGGACTAGGCTCATTTACATGTTTGTTTTAAAGGTTAGTGGTGTTTATAAACCTCTAACCTGTAGTGTAGAGAGGACACAAACTGATTATAGCACTACAGCACCCTTAGTGTTCTAAATAGTTTGTGTCTCACAGAAGATGCTTCATCCACTGACACAACACACTAGCAATTGCACACAGTGCAAATGATCATGAAAACATAATAGCAAACACTTTTCAGCAGTTTTTCATTAGACAGCTACACAAATGAAGGATCAATTACATTTCTCAACTCAAACAATTATTTCCCATGACTCATACATTTGGTTTGAGGCCTTGGTCATGACCACCTTTATGCAGTAAAGGAAGACTGGTTTGATACTTGTAGAACTTTGTGCAGTCGGCTTCTTGACCTTCTGGACTGCAACAAGCAGTTACAGAGCTCTCTCAGCAGAGACCAACCCGCCTCTCTGGTTGTGCCCGTTCACGTTTACTGACAGACCTATATAAACACATCTGCTTGTGTTGTAACTGCTTTGTTTGTGCTGATAAACCTCTCTGCTCGGGAGGTGTTTAAAATCTGGAATATGTCAATATTAACACAGATGAAGTGAGTACAGTGACTTATAATGACTTTATGGCTTTGAGAAAATGTAAGATGCCTTTGACTGCATACTGCAGATTGCAGCTTTAAATGTTATAAAAGGTGAAGAACGTGCTCCTATCAGCTCCTCTGTTCTGACAGTCCTCCTCTCAGCATACTGCCAGTGGATTCCAGAGTCTCTTCACCAAAAAGTCACTAAGAGTTGGCCTCCCGTCTGAAACACGTGCACCTCGTCTCGCCTTCGCTCCAGACGCACGCTGCTTCCTGGAAGTGTAAACAACCACACAGCCCAAAGCCTTTAAGAGCAACTTCCACTTTAGCTGTGGTGAAGACAGACTGAAGGGCTTCTTCCGCCTCCGCCAGCTTTCTACCCACATTGTGTATTCGCCAAATTTACTGCAGACTACAGGAGACGGATAAAAGCCAGGGGAGAATGAGGAGATCCTGGACGGATTTAATCTCAAAGATACTGTAGCCACTGAAGTAGCCACTGAAGGCGTGGCCGAGTCTCAGATTAAGATTAATCTGGGTCTGCTGCCCTCAGAGCCAAAGCGTGTGAATGTCAGGGTTGCACCTCTTCCATGAAATCTTATCAGGAACTTCATTGTTTGTGAAATGAAAAAATAAATACTTTGCTGCTAAAACAACCTGTGTTTACCTAATGTGCTTTCTTTTCTCTGTATAATGTAGAGCAAGCAGTTTCTGTTTTCTACAACATCATGGGGGTTTTTTACAAATTTGTTTACACTGAACTCTATATGCAAGAGCCAGTGGGTTTATGTTTTGGGCCACAGCCTGCAACTCCTGCTGTGCACAACTTGATGGCCTGCAGTTCTGAAAGTGAAAGGAAGAGATTTTCTAAATGTTATCTTTCATCACCACATTACTACAGTAGGAGATTTGTTATGAATTTCTTGTGAAACAAGAGATGCGAAACAGCTTTAAATTTGTCTGGTGAGTTCCAGCAGCAACCCCTCCCAAGACCCGAGTGGAAAGTCATGCAGTATACAACAGAAGTGAGTGTACCCCAGTGTATACCCCAGTGCAAGATCATGTCATTGTTTGGTGATACAATTTTGAATCAGTAATTGCGTTACAGGAATTACTAATTGAACAATAGGGTACTTGCTCTAGTGTAAAATTAAAAAGTAATAGTTTAGGTTTACTATTAGATACAGGCACTGCAGGAGGAGCACACTGCCGTGGTTAAGGTACTTGATTAGTAATCAGAAGGTTGCCAGGTAAAGCCCCACTATAGCCAAGTTGCTACTGTTGGGCACCTGAGCAAGGCCCTTAACCCTCCATTGCTCAAATTGTACTCAGTCATAATTATAAGTTGTTTTAGATAAAAGCATCAGATAAATGCACTGCAACAAGGCAGTACAGTGTTCATTACAGAGATTCAATTTTTTTATTTTTAATATATCCACCTTTATTTTTGATGACAGTCGGTATTGCACAAATGTCAGGAGAAATGTTCTGCCATCTTTTTAAACGGCTGCCAGTCGTGTTGCCTAACTTTCTCTATAAAATGCACAAAGGTTTTCTACTGCAGCCAAGTCAGGCGACATACTTGGCAAAGTCATAGTTTTCACTTTTTTTCTTTGGAAACTCTTGCCTGGTTTTGGCAATGTGCTTTGGATCATTAGGCTGGAATATTCCTTTTCTGCCAAGCTTCTGGAGACTGGGAAACATCTTGTCAGCTAGTATTTTGGTACATTCACAGTACCATCTATAGGTATACCCGCCAACACCTCTTAGTCATGCTGCCCTATATCTCACACACACCGCTTCATTGTGCTAGTTCAGGCCAGGTTCTGAACATGCTAGACCACTTTGACCCAAACAAATTTTATTTTTGTCTTATCTGAAGAACGAATGTGCCACCAGTATTCATGAGACTTCTTTTCATGTTTACGTTAATGCCATTTAGCTGACACTTTTATCCAAATCATCACTGAATACAACACTAGCAATGGGCCTTGGTCAGGGTCCCAACAGTGCCAACTTAGCTGTAGTGGGGCTTGAACTGGCAACTTTCCAGTTACAAGTCAGGTACTAAGCCACCACAACCCATGTTTTTTTTTTGTTTTGTTGTTTTTTTTTTTACTGTTCTTCTCATTGATAACCTTTGGTTAACCATCCTCCAGTATCCTTTGGGAAGTCTTACAGTTGGATTTCTTATTTCCTCTGGCAGTTCCTTCCCATGTGGAACCATGATGCAGACATGCAGGCCCGCAGCCCATAGGTCCATTGGGAAGGTTCTGCTGCTTACAGGGCATTTTATAACCATGCTGAAATGACAGGTGTGCTCAATGTTTCACTCTTAGCCTCACTATAGAACAAACGACCCAGTATTTCCCAGCTATTCATGATTCTGTGCTATGATGTCACAACTTTTTTTGGCTGTATTTCTTTTTCAGTTTGAGGGTTGTTACATAATCAGGGAATGAATGAATGCACAGGGGCTTTGAGCTGTTGCCCAGGCTTTTATGCGTGTCAAACAGCACATGAACCTTGTCCAGGTCTTCACTCTTAACAAATGTTCTTTTGCCCCAGTATAAAAGACACCTTTACAAAGTTCAACACTGCCAGGACTGGTTAGATGTGTGAAGGATTAGACGGTCGCAGGCCATTCCTACTCTAGGAAACGCACATTCCTCAGACACCCAAGTCGAGCAACTTTGCTTTCTGTTTGCCTTCAGACTTGCCTTAAGTATGCAACGCAGCATGAAGCTACACTACTGCACGGCGGTGCGAGTGTGTGTAAAATTCACCTATGAGTAAGTGCATGAATTACAGCCAAAAGAATGTTTTAATGACTCTGGTCTGCGCTACCAGAGTCATTAAAACATTCTTTTGGCCGTCATTCATGTAAGAGTAAGAGTGGAACTTTCGTTTGCATGCCAGATCCCACCTTGCCCTAAGGGCAGGGAGGGAGCGCGAAGGGTGGGGGTGTGTGGAGGCAGATGTGTGGAAGAATGAAGGGACACACCCAGTCAAATACGTCTGGTTGAGGCACGTCCAGTGAAGGAGAGGGGGCGTTGTTGGCCAGAAGCTGCCGAGCGAAAAGGGAGTGCCTGGCGCAGGAAAAGAAAAGCGAGCGAGAAGTGGAGTTGCACACACCTGCCAGCTCTCGATCCACGAGCCGAGAAAGGGAAGAGACCCGCACTTCTGAAAGAAAAAAAACAAACCCAAAAAAACATCACACCGACAGGAAAACGTTGACCACAGGGGGGAAAAATGCGAGACTCATCGAAGAAAGGAAGTGAACAGAGACAGACGGGTAAGGACGAACGTTTCATTTTTGGCGACCCGCTGTTCTCCCTTCTAACTTTCCGTCTTCTTTCCCTGCGCGGCTCGACTTCGGCGTGTTGGTGCTTGTGCAGAAAACAGCCGTGCGCTCATCACACTCCGTCAGGCAGTTTGTGCAGAGGTTATTCTGTTCCACAGAGAGAGAGAGAGCGCTACAACCCCGCTTAACGTGAAAGCGCAGTAGGTTTGCACACATGTGGAGCCTGTGCAGTTTCCGACTGTCCCAGTTCTCCCTCCAGTGCTCCACTGGTTCATGTAATGGGATCGCTTTCACTTTTCCTCCCTGCTCTTCGGATCCCAGTGCTCCTCCCCGTTACTATAACCGCGCAAGCGTCTGCACATCACGGCGGCCAGGCCAGGCCAGGCCATGCCAACACGGGCACACCTCATTCTGCATGACGATTAACCAAGTACTACTAAAGAGTAAATAATATTTATTAGAAATAAATACTAAATAAGTGTTAGTTAAACGGACAGTGTGGACGATTTGGAAAGCGGAGTCATTCCGCCGAACTGATTTCCGAGCTTCTGTAGTTAAAACGTGAATACTTGTATTTTAGAATGAATTTGAGCTTGTTTTCTTTGAATTATTCGAGGCTGAAAACACTGCATCTTGTTATTTCGACTAGTTGTCATTGTCAAATAAAGGCTCTAAATGGCAATACGTTTATGTGGAATTGAGGAGAAATGTCAGTAGATTATAGAATAAAAGGAAAAGAAATCATTTACTCAAGCACATTCCTACAAACGGTAACCCAGAGAAACTGCTATTTTGCAGCGTCTTTGGCATTTTTGCAAAGTTGTATTATAAAGTGCGATGCGGAGTAAAAATTACCTTAGGGTTCTACAGCATGGACACGAATCCACTTAAAACATATATATCTTCGGACCATTGTCAGTTGCGGCTTATTTTAGCCGTTCCGCTGCTATAGCTGCATCCTGTAGATGAGATGTTGACCAAAGTTGCTGCACTTATTTATTGATGCACTAATTAAACGACAGATATTCTCATGCATGGGAATAACGCTGTATCTGTTGGAGTACAAGACTCCATGCATTACTGCTATATGTGAGTTTCTTAGAACTTCTGAGAGCAAACTTTCTTGTTTACCCACGTTGAAGCTGCGAAGCTCTCGCACATTTTACTTTGTAAAGCTTAAACAAAACAAAAAAAAAATAGTGTGACTCATAATTAAATATGTAATGTAATTTGACTTTTTCCTGGCATGGTGCCCGTGTGATCCACAGAGGTGGCATTCCTGTGACTGATTAA
The DNA here is from genome assembly GCF_041902795.1 of Electrophorus electricus. Classification (NCBI taxonomy): domain Eukaryota; kingdom Metazoa; phylum Chordata; class Actinopteri; order Gymnotiformes; family Gymnotidae; genus Electrophorus; species Electrophorus electricus. Next base: position 1,685,868 of record NC_137521.1, on the reverse strand, counting down.
TAACTTGTGTACTCGGGGCAACTGTCACTCACTGTCATAATCCAGCCCTCATTCTGACTTTACTCTGCATTTATCATTTGTCTCATGCAGGTTTTCCATATCTTACTATATTCAAGGACAGGATACAATTTAAAGATGCAAAGCTGTAATTCATAGGATAGCTCCAGCTCTTGCATATAAAAATTCTTTGCTGAGTAGTCGAGAGGCCTAAGAACTAATCAAAACGAAGTGCAAGCCAAGTCCTGTGTGTAACAAGGTTTCTGAATAGAGTCCAGTTTGGGACCAGTTTTCCCCTTGGCCAAACTGCTTCATCCCAGTGAACATGGATAAACACTAGGAGGTGATTTTCTTTTCCCCCTCATAGATCAAGCAGAAGTGCCCCAGGATGTGTATCCAACCCCTCAGTGGCATTTGCTTCTCTCCTGTGGGCAAATTTGTGCCTGGACAAGCTAATACAGAATCAAGCTGGGTCTTGCTTTTATCAGTGTTTACGTTGAGCAAATGCTTAAAGAGTTAAACTGAATCATCATAATGCGTATTCCCTCTGACTGAGGTGTGAGGTATAATGTTACTCTTACTCCTCCCACCACCAGGATCTATGACAAATATCTGTTCTAAGACTCCCGCCTCTCAGTCATACATGTGGGTTCCCTTTCCCATATTAAATCTAACTGCCTTCTGTCCCTGGTGTGAGAAATGTGGCCTTGCTCATCTCACTTCCAGCAAACGGGAAAACACCCGGAGGAGTTCCGAAGGAGGATGACGGCTCGTTTTCTGTGAAGGTTCAAGGGGCTGGGGTTGATGCTTTTGAGCTGCAGGTGAGAGAGAAAGAGAGAGCATGACGAGTTCACGCCAATACCTGATATAGATGGCTAGATTTTTTTTTTTTGTCAATGTGTGTTGGTTTTTTTTTTTTTAATGATGTATTACCTGTGCAGGTTAACAAGTTCTGGCTGGTCCAGGATGCAATACTGACCATTCTGGGCAGAGAGGAGGTGGCCCCCCGCACGTCCCTCGGCCTCACCCTGTCTGGCGTGACGCTCGACCCCTTCGCTGAGCTGCGGAGCGTCAAGGGTTTCAAAACAGGAGTGACCCTCCGACTGGTAGAAGGTGTGTTGTGCGTTGTGTCCTACAAAGCTGGCCTGTTCGTCATCGCTCATTTGAATCACGCTTCTTGGTGACTCTCGTAATGAGGGTGTGTGTGTGTGCGTGGAATGCGTGTGTGTAAAATGTATATATTGTATATATTGTTTCTAATTCCCTTGCTGTGTCCAGTTTTAATGAATTATAACTCGATGGCAAATCCCCTTGAAGGTGAAGAGTGGGTGTGGGTTTTGCCAGACAGGTTTTACCGCTTCACGCTGTCACATATGATGATCAAATAAGTGATTTGAAAGCTTGAAACAATCAGACAGGTTTAAGCCTGCTGGGTCTCACATGCAGTCACTAGAGTAATTGTGGGAATCTCGGTGTACTTGGAGGACACATCTGGTCAATGTGAGGCCAGCGGTACTTCATTCATATTGACTGATGAATCATGTTTCCCCATATAATAATACACATTTGATCTTTTACTTGTGGTCTCGTTGGAGAATGGGTGCATAAAACTTGATCTTTTCATTTCTGCAAACACGGTCATGAGAATGATCATGTCAGGTGCTTATCTGAAACTACAATCTGTTTTATGAAAAAGGAAATTCGCTCTCATATGACTCAGAGTGCCTTTGGACACAGTTGTAAATCAAAGGATGCTGTCAAACTCTGTGAACAATCACCACACAACCACATTCATGTCATTGGTGTCATTCAGGTGTGGTTAAAGTTTGCACCTTGCTGGTAGGTGTCCTGACCTGACCTGACCTGACACACGTGTGTGTGTGTGTGTGTGTGTGTGTGTGTGTGTGTGGCAGAGCTGTACTCTCCACGGTCAACCCGAGCTCATCTGGCTCGTGTTCAGGAGCTGCTGAGAGGTACCAGCCCCCAGGACGCTCTGAGAGAGGGAAGGTCACCCAGCATACTCCATACTCTCACACACACAAACGGTAAGTAGTGTGTGTGTGTGTGTATGAATATTTGTTATAGTCAGGGTCCACTAATGCATTTTCTCATGGCATAATATGCAGGTGATGCCTTTTCCAGTATTAGTGACACATTCTCCCATTCACTGTTTGTGTGTGTTAGAGGCCACTCCTGCTGGTCACCCTGCAAAAGGTAGACGAGCTAACAGCAAGCCTGAGCAGCCTACCGAAGCCCCTCCACCTCCTGACTATATCCTGCCCGGGGCCACAGAGCGCCCCCCGCTGGCTACGCTACTGCCCACCAGCACGTACAGTGAGGTACATGGAACACACCTGGTCTGTTCATGCTTAGCAGTAACGTGGGATCCAATCACAAGTGGATTTCACTTGGCCGATGAGAAGCCAGGTGTGAACACACCCCAATGCGCACTCAGGATCAGATCACTCACTCATGTTCAATATCTGCATGCAGGGTAAATGGAAACTGTTTTCCCAAGTGCTGACAACACTCTGGCATTGTAAGTGATAGAATAAATTGTGGCAGCTGGCAAGCAAAGTCTTCATTGCCTGATGCTAGGTATAATGCGCTAGTAATAGCCTGTGAGGAACCATGTTTACAGTAGGCTTCAGGACATAAATGGAAACAATGGGTGGGTTGGTGTGCTTTTACGTGCGAAAGTAAGACTGGACGTAATCTGGTTACACTGCAGAGGCATTTTAGGGAAAAGTGTAAACAAAATCTGGCCAAAGTAAATCCAGATACAATCCGGATATAAAACACATGTTAATACAAGGAAAAACGCATTGAATCAGTGGCTTGAGAAAGTATTCACGCCCCTGGACTTGTTTCACATTGTGTTGTGGATTTGATTTTCAATGGATTTATTGCCATTTTTTACTCATCAATCTACACTTAATCGCACACAAAGCTGAAGTGAGAATATGCTTTTTTACACTTATCTATATGATTAATTATCTCTTATTTACAAAAGTATTCAAACATTTGGCTGTGGCACACCAAGTTGTGGTCAAATGTATCTGTATGCTTTAATTATCCTTGAAATGTGTCTAGAGTCCGGTTGGAGTCCACCTGCTGAAATCTGAACAGACTGGACATATTGATTGGTTGGGAAAGGCACACACCTGGGTCTGTAATGGCCCACAGTTTACACTGCATTATAAGGATAAAAACCAAGCTGTGATGTCCACGTCACTGACTGTAGATCTCCATTACCCTGAACTGTGGCAAGGCATGGATGAGGGCAAAGATGTAAAAGAACCTGTAAGGCTTTGAGCATTCCCAGGATCACCCTGGCCTCTGTCATTTTGCCGGAAGAAGCTCGTCACAGCCTTGACCCTTCCGAGATTTGGCCATCTAGCCAATCTGGGCATCCAGGGAAGAAGAGCCTTGGTCAGAGAGGTAAGGAAGAACCCAGTGGTCTCTCTAAAAGTGCTCTAGACGCCCTGTGCAGAGATGGGAGAACTTGTTGGATGGAGAACCATCTCTGCAGCACTACATAATTTATGGTGGAGCAAGACAGAAGCTACTGTTGAGTAAACGTTGTATGACCACCAACTTGGCATGTAAAAAGAATGTGGAAAGAAAAAAAATCTCTGGTCCAATGAGACCAAAACTCTGAGAACAAAAGGCACTATGTCTGCTAAAACAGGCACTGAACATCACCTAGATAATGACCATCCCTACAGTGAAACATGGTGGCAGCATTGTGTTTCTTAGTGGCAAGGATGGGGATTCTGGCAGCCACCGAGAGACAAATGAATGTAGCCAAATATAGGAACATCCCAGAAGGAAATCTTCTCCAGAGTGCACGCAAACTCCGAATGGAACGACAGTTCAAAATGTGCAAAGCTTGTAGAGATCTGCAGCTGTGATTGCTGCTAAAGAGCTTCTAAGAAGTATTGAAGCATTTCACTGCGAGTTATACTGTGTATGACTATGTATGTGACAAATAAACCAAACTTGAAACTTGAACTTGAATCAAGGGTCCTAATTAAATTTGTGAATAAGAGATTTCAGTTTTTTATTTTTAATTAATTTTTCAAACTTTCTAAAAATACATTTTCACTTTGTCATTGTGCGATTAAGTGTAGATCCACAACACAGTGTGCAACGAGGGGTCTCGATACCTCCTGAATCCACTGTAAGTTTCACACTCATACACTACGGTGTGTTTAGCTCACACATGATCACGTAGTGTCTGAGGCTGATAAGGCGGCCTTTATGACTTGTGGGAATGACTGATGTCAATGACACTTACTTTAGGTCCCCAGTTGCCTGCTGGACCTGTCACTCAGCTGTTGGAACCCTCCCCCAGGGTCCAGGAAGCTTCAGGGTGATTTCCTGTACATTAGCATCCAAACACTGGAGGGGAAGCACTGTGACATCACTTCCTCCCCACGAGGATTCTACTTGAATAGGTGAGAGTACAGAGTACAGCCTTTGATCTGAGTAAAGACATATAGGCACCAGGGTCGGTTATGAGACACACTGACAGATGGTGCTAGAGTTGCTGTATGTAACCAGTGGTACTCTTTCTGCAGTCTTCATAATTTGGTTACTTCTTTAATTTCAGGTCCACCAAGGATGTCTTTGACCCTCGTCCCGCCCCGTCCTCCCCGGTGTGTCACTGTTTGACTGACCTTCTGTCCCAGCTCAGCCCACAGTTTAAGCACCACTTCAGTACACTCCTACACAGGTAACCCCAACGAATGCATCGTTAACACCCTGCTCTGAAAGCAGTGACCGATTTATTGAAAGTAAAAGCTTGCGTCTTAATGTCCTAGGCCCACTCTGGCTGCAGAAGAGTGCATGTCCACTCCGTACCACACTCTGAGCTGGCTGGGAGGGTCAGCTGTCCACTCTCACAAAAACAACTACAGCTACAGGCTGGGCCTGGATCTCGGCCTCCATGCGCAGGTGTTCACCCTGGGCTCTTTCATCTCCCTCACTTCTCATCTTGCCATTCTGGGTCAATCTCACCAGTGTGTGTGTGTGTGTGTGTGTGTGTGTGTGTGTGTGTGTGTGTGTGCGCGCGCCCATGCACTTTGCTGAGATGTTTTGGTGTGTGTCTACAGGCCCCAGACTGGAATGAGGAACTGCAGGCTGCCAGAGATCTACCCCAAACCACTTTAGAAGAGAGACTCCAACGAGAGAAAGCCTTACTACAGGTACCCACCTTCTGACTACTAATGTACACACAAAAAAGACAAATGTACTCTACACCCACCAGCCACTTCATTAGAAATGCCAGAAACACTGCTGGTGATGAACTTGTACCAGCCTGGTGATAAACTTGTACAAGCTCAACACCATGGCAACAACCATGCCAGTACCAGTTCAGTGTTAATACTGTTTATACTGTGGTCAGCCTCCAAAATGATATCATCACTGACCCGGAATGAATGGAGTATAGAATGTCTGACTCATTATTCTTGCCATCTGATGGGCTGCAGTCTGTAATTGTACCCTTATAAAATGATGGGTGTACCTCAAGGTGGTCAGTGAGTGGCACAAGCGTTGCTTATGAAGTGGCTGGTCAGTGTAAATTAGTACATTTTTTTACATTTATGCACAAAACCTGATCTTGTCCAACTCACAACTCTGAAACTCTTCCCCTACAGGTAAATAGTGCTTTTGTTTGGGCCGTTGCTGAGGGTTCAGAGAAAGTGATTGATGGTTTTGTTGATCCAATCAACAGCTGCAGCCAGGACCCAGCCTTCCTGTGGGGCGGCTTATTTATGAGTATGGGTGGGACAGGGGCCGAGTGGTTGGGTGGTGAGCGGGGTCGCAGGGCAGCACAGAGACTTGAGTTGAGATCCATCCAGAGCTACAGTGATCTGGAAGGAGACCTTCAGGCACTCCACACCCTCCCCACTGCTCTGGCTGACTACAGAGGTCTGCGGCTCTCCGCCCAGGGCCTGGCCCCTGGGCTCCAGGGCGTCGATCAGCCTGGAGTCCCCAGGGGTCTCTTGTATGGAGTTGGGGCCGGGCCCATCGAGAACCCGGCTCGCCGGAAGCTGCTGGAGCTCCTGGCTCAGTCAGCCAAGAGCCTCGGCCTGCAGAGGCACGCCGTCGTTGGGCCCAGCAGCCACCAGGTGCCCCTCTTCACCTCCACGGACGTCCAGGGACTGTTGGGAGCGGATGGCCGCTATTACCTCCTGGATGTGTTCCGTACCATGCCCGCGGATGCCAACTTCCGCGTAGCGGAGGGACAGGAAGGGGAAGAGGGCGCTACCCTCAGACGTTTCCCCCACGGGCTGTGCCGCCTACGGCCAGAGCTCGTCAAGGCTTTCATCCGACACAAGTAAGCGGCGTTCTGGGCGTGTCGGCGTGCGTGAGTGCATTCCTGGGTCGTCTGGACGGGATAACGTTAAAACGCTTTTCCTAGATTCGGGCCAACCGTGCGTTCATACTTTCTCTGTTCCTTTCTCACAGGAACTCTCAGTTTACAAAGCATGTGCGCGAACATATGGAGGAGACCGGCGGCGTCGAGGAGTGTGTTAAAGCAGGTAAGAACGCAACGGCTGCAAAAGCCTCTAAAACGTGTTCTGAACTCGAGCAGTTCGCTTCTGAAGTAGGCAAATGTCGTGACCAAATTCACACGTGCCAACAGGTGACTCGCGCGGCACGGATGCCATCAGAAAGGCTTGTAAAGATGTCGGCTCTGTCAGTGACATCATTTTCGAGATGCGGTTCAACCCAAACGTTTTGTCCCCAGGCAAGTACATCGACCCACACAATGGAACAAGCCCCAACCATCACGGCTCTACACCACAAACGTTACCAACTGCACCTATCGCAAACACATTCATTCATAAGCACTAGGGAAAAAAAAAAGAATCACATATACTCCTGCTCTGTCTGCCTGTAGGTGTAGAGTTCCCCACGTCGGAAAGTAATGCGGTGTCCTTACAGAAGAGGTTACTGAAAGAAGCTGCTTCATTCATCATCGGCGATCAAATACCAGCATTTGTGAGTGTTTTCAGTTTTCTGTGCCCCCCAGTGCCCTGTGGACCTCTGTGACGCTCTGGTAGCCGGTCTGTTGTGTAGGTCTGTGCCCATTGTTGAATACTAACAGCACAGTGTGGCTTGATTTGGTAGCTGGATGACTGCCTCCAAGGCAAGGAGCTGCCCATGGATGGCGCTACACTGCGGCAAGCCCTGCACCAGAAGGGCATCAACCTCCGTTATTTGGGTCACCTGGTGTCCTTCATCAGCCAGTTGGATCATAAGGATAAACTAAGGCACATTACGGTATGGGCTTCAGGGTTTTAACAATGTCGTGATGGCGGCGGGACGTTTTTCCCTCGGTATTTTGGCCCCGTAAGATGTCTTCATTCGTCTGTGTTGTTCTGCTCTGCCAGCGACTGGCATATGGAGAGATTGTAGTGCGCTGTGCTCGAAGGATCTTCAATGGCTACATACAGGTACTGCAGCTTTAAGTTTTTCTAGTTACCCCATAAATGTAATGGTGGTCTTTTCACCAAACATGAACCTGTTTATGCCTTTCAAGGGAGTGGAGTTGTCCAGCATCTCAGCAGCTGCGAGCCACTTCCTCTGCTGCTTATTGGTGCCTCACTTTAGTGGCGCCTCAAATGGGGAGGAGTCTAAGAAGCGCTCCAGGAGGCGTGGCCACAAAGGGGGCGGCGCTGCTGATAGTATTGCGTGGAGCACACTTGGCGGGAATGAACTGTGGAGCCTCATAGGCCAAGATGCACTAGAGACCTATGGCCTTATAAAGGGACTAGGGTGAGACATCCCTGCCATATCTCTGGTTTTCTTTAAAATATGCCTTTATTATTAGAATTATGTAAACTGTTTATTGCAGGTCAAATATTGACCATCTGGTTGAGCAGTGTGGGCTTCAGAAGGTATCCTTGTTACGGGAGATGTGTTTGAAGACTGGTATACAGGTACTACAAGCCTGCCTGGCAGACAGTCAAAACTACACTTAAATCCATATTACACATTTTCTTTACTTTTATGATTGTTCCTGAAGGCTGTGTAACTTTCTCTGACAGAGATCCTCTGTCGCACACAAACTGACTGAGCGATCGGTAATGGTGTCACAGAATGCCTAAATATTAAATCTTTCAGAATAAAAAAAACAATTGTGGTTTCAGGACTGTTGTGCAGCAGCAGCACCTCTCCCAGGTCCTAGTGCCCCTTCTCTCAGTATATTGTGAATTTGGAGACAGTAGCAAGGTTGAATGAGAATGAATGAATGAGGACTATTGACGAATAATTCATGCTTAGTTGAAGGGGGACAAAAGAACATTTAAGGAGGGCTGTACCCCCCCCAAAACCGGCCTAGTGATGCCATTGCCTGGCAATATACCTAATACCTTATTCAGTGTCTTTGCAATAACTTTTAACGTTAGGTTTTTGCGTTTGTGTCCCATAGCTCCGGCTCAGAGACTATGCCCTGGACAACCGCAACAAAGCACCCATCTCTTCAGACGACGTACTCAACCTTCTACCTGTTATCAAGCACATCACCATGGCGACGACCGATGCTTCGCGGGCATTCCGCGAAGCCCAGAACAGCCTTCAGAAAGGTGCGCATACAGCAAGGCTTCCGTTTCCGCTCTTTCGTTTTATGGCCGGCGAAGGCAGCTGCTTCACCGATGGCTTCCCGAACCTGCAGGTTTGCTGGAGAAGGCGTACGAGCAGCTCAAAGAAGCGGCATACCTCTTCGGCCGCGTGTGCGATGACCTCCACCCTGAGGCCTGCCACTGTCTCAGTCAGCTGGCTCAAGTGGCCTATCTCCAGGGCCGCCCTGCCGAGGTGGGCGTCGCCGTCTAACACCGGACTGCTTCTCGATCTTGAAGTAGCGTTATCTAATACCTGCCTCTTTTCCCAGGCCCGGAGTCTCCAACTCAAGGTTGTGGTGATCAGCGAGAGGATCCTGGGCTTTGACCACCCAAACACCATTCAGCAATATGTAAGATGCATACCTTCTGCATCATGTCATTTTGCACGTATCTGTGTTCAGTATGTATGTACAAACTCTGTGCGTCCACCATCTCTAGGCCTTACTGGCGGTGTACGTGTTGGCCGGAGGCGAGACGGCTTTGGCTTTGCGTTGCCTGTATCGAGCCAAGATCCTCATGCTGACGACACACGGGGAGGATCACCCCTACACCGCCGTGCTGGATGTGAGTGAGCTGGAAGGCCACATGCAGCCCACCGTTTACTGGCCAATACCAGAAATCTCTCTACCGTCGCCCTCGAGCTGCCCATGCCATTTAACGCTATATTCACGCAGCATTTCTCTTCCAGAGTTCTCTGGGCTTGATGCTGCAAGGAGAACAGTCCACTCAGTATTTGCAAAATGCACTGAAGCTCAGCCTGTCTTTCCGAGGTGCTATGGATGTAACGACTGGTCTTATGTAAGATATTTGCTTTTCAGACGGGCTTGCTTATTTCTGGCATATTTTATTGTGCCCCCAAAGATCCAGCAGTCTGAGTCTGTGAAGATTATGGTTTACCGATAACTCAGTGTCAGGTTGAAACTGATGCCTGTTTTTGTAGTCACCATCTTCTAGCTCAGAGGATGTGTGCGGTGGGAGATTACAGGGGAGGCATGACACAAGAAAAACAGGCGCACAGCATCTTCCAGACCAAGGTGAGATGGATGTGACTGTTCTGAGTACCAGTAAGCTTGGAAATTGAGATGCATTTCAGAGGCTGTGAAGGCCACAGGAAAACATTTGCAACGCAACTATATATTGAATGTGTTTGTACACACGTATTCCAGTGGGGCGAGAATCATCCCCAGACCAAATGCAGTTCCGACTTCCTGAAAGCCGTCACCCAGCAGGCTGTGCGTGTTGAGCGGTCTATACGGCAGGGCGGTGCAGAGCTTGCCGACTCGAGCACACCTGAGGTAAGCAAATCACCTTTCCTCTGTTGATGTGGTGGCTTTGTGTGACTTTCTTTGTTTTAGGTTTAAGCTGTTTTTCTTGTTCTTTTTCAGAGCCTGGTTCCTTCACAAGAGACGACCCTGGAGCAGTTGGCTCTGGTGAACGGCATCCTGAAGACTTCATACAGGTAGGGTGGATAAAGAGCTTCTAGGACCCGGTGAGTGGTTGTTATAGAGCCGACTGTTAGTAACTGATGTTAATCAATATTTCAGCATGAGGATTACAGAATTCAAAGAGAAGCTGCAAGAGAAAAGAGCTGCCGAGGAGGCCGAGCAGGCTGTGACAGAATCTTCTGGTGAAGCTGAGGTTAAGGAAGGAACGTCCAATGGGAAGCAGACCGAAGAGGTGCCTGCTGAAAATCCGGACTCTCAACTGGAAACGCAAGATGTTCTGGAGAAGACACCCAGCAATCCCCAAATAAATGCGCATGTAGAGTCTCACTTGCAAAACGGAGACTGTGCAACTGAAAAAGATGAAGACACAGAAGGCTCAGTGGAGCAATTGGGACTCACCAGCGGTACCTCGTTCAAGAGCCTGGCGGAGGTCAAAGAGTTAAGCGTGGCCACAAACAAGAAATCAGAACCAGCTCTGGTAAACGGAGAAGAGCACAAGACTGCTGGAGACGTAACAGCTGTGGAGAAACAGGCTGAAATAGAAGTCCCATTGCAGAATTGAGACATCTGTAACTGCGATTGCGAAGATCAGGAAAGTTTTATAAAAGGCCAGAAAGCAAGGTCTATTTAAAACCTAACACCAAGTTCATATGAGACGACAAAGGTATCTAGATGAGTCACCTAACTAAACATAGTGCATAAATAGTTTTTTGACTATGAGAACTAGATCAGAAGGAAGGACAAAAAGATTTTGTATGCTCATCCATCACTGAAGATTTGGTTTACCACATTATATTCACTCCCTTAACAATGAAATAACTGCTTTGGTATTCTTTTATGCATTAGGCTCTCAGGCAAAATACAGCACAATCTGATGATGAATGCTCAATTCTTTGGAATATCTTCTCGGGAAAAACTGAACACTTATCAACAACAAGCCAATAGAAAAAAAAACCACAGAAGGCTTTTTAAAGTTACCTTTTAATGTCGCACAGATTCAACATAATGAAACATAGCACAGACATGTTTGTGCATGTCTCTATTCCAGACACACATCCTTCCCCTATAGCCACACCCTGAAGTGTTTTAACACACCCACTTTCCTTAGTTCAGTTGACGCTCCTTCAGGATAATCTCCAGGTCTGGGCAGTGTTGGTAGTGGGGTTCCACAGGCTCAGCCCAGATGGAATCTGGGAGTTCAGAAATCTTATCAGTTGGAAATCGGATGAGGGCAGTGTCATTAAACACATCCAGGAAACGAGGTGAGCAGGGCAGGCTAGTCTCCTCACACACACCTATCGCCTGAATAATTACCGAGTGTCAAGGGACAACATTTTGGCAAAGACGAACCTGTTTTTGTTTGTGTGTGTTCATAAGCACCTCGCATTTCATGTCGATTATATATACTTTCTCCCCCCGTCCTGTTCCAGTTAAGACCTATGCTATGGCTGCTGATAGTATAGGCTAATAAACACCATCAGCCAGGACAGACCAAGCCTTTTTTTCTTTTTTTTGGCGGCCTTATATCTGAACCTGCCTGCCAAAACACAGGGTCATGCTGGACACGTATACCGTTTAGTATTACATACATCAATAGGTCAGATGCCTCTACAAGAGACGTACAGCTCTACAATCAAATAAACAGATAATGAGCCACAACTTTAGAGTCAGGCAACTTATGGCCGTGTTTTTTTCAGTGTTGCATTGATTTAGCTGTTTACAAGTTTTATAATCCAACAATGGTTGGTTTCAGTGCTGTAAAATGAACCCTGCTTAAGCAACCATTAAAATCAGCTGTAATTTTTCTGTCAAAACCCTCACACGTTATAAGTTATAAAAGAGGTGTAACTAGAACACCTAAAGGATACATCTGAGAGGAAGCTGTAGTCTCTTTCAAGCTCCCTCTGAAGCATCCTAGACACACAAAACACAAAAATAAACTGTACACTATCCTTAAAGCAATAAAACTCACCCGTACTGATTTATTAACAATACCAAGACATGGTCCCATAATTTGAGAATCTATTTGATGTCAACCCTGATGCTTTATCCTTTTGGGTCTGTGAGCAGAATCTGTTTTTGGTGAATATAAAAGGAATTTATAAGGACTTTCATGCTTCCATGACCTTAAAATTGCAAAATGCTTGAAGAAATTATTTGGTGAAATAACTCCAGAAGACCGGCAGAAACAATGCATTTCTAAAATGGCAAAGTCATCTTTTTGCCAAGATATTGGACTAATGGAGTTGTTCAATCCTGGACTAAACATCCAACAGTAGGGTCTGGGATTCTGGCATGGGTAAGTGGCACATACCTCTCCTGAATGCCAAGAAAGCTGTTGCCAATAACAATGACATTCGGCAGAACCTGAAGACTCCAGTTCTTCCACAGCACATTGTTGTACAAAGCTTTTCCACAATGAATTAGGTAGAAAAGGGTGGGACGACATATCGCTCGCTTTCCTTCCTGAAGAGACAAGACAGTGATTTTAAAAATAGTACTCCAGTCCTAAAAATAAGTGTTTATTTGACAAATGCTTGTTTTGAGAGTTATGGATGGCATATAAATGATCACCCAGTGTTCCAGAGGGCACAATTTCAAGATTGTAAAACAGAATGTATAGACACTAATATAGCATGATAATACAGCAACGTATTACCTGACAGAACAGGGAGAGCACGTGTCTAGCAACTCAAAGATCATGCGCTCAGTCCCTAGGGACCACAAACACTTAGGCAGATCATTTTTTTTTTACACCGCTCTGGATAAAAACATCTGAAAATGCTGAAAATGTTTTAGGCCTTATTTTGTATTGTCTATAACTTTAAAAGCAAGCATTTGACAAACACAATAGGGAATTTAGGGAATATAAAATATTCCCTAAATTATTTTTTTAAGGTTAATCGCAGAAATATTCCTTTAATGTGAGACAGTTGGGGGTCAGTTTCTAGGACACGGATAAATCACAGTCTAAGGTTAAGATGGCTAGACTAAAGGTAATTCTCCCTTAACAAAGGTCTGTAGTTCTGGAGTACCATCATCTTTCATTTGGGAAAACTGGCTCCATGTGTGTGAGCATACCTCATTTTCAGTCAGCACAGTGAAGCCAAGCTCCCTGAGAGTCTCACATTCTGAAACTGTAAACACTGGGTCATACATGCTGCACTGGCCCACGGGAATCTGAAAAAGTGTATAATCCATTGTTTTACATTTTCTTTAAAGTAAGGTAATAAAACAAATGCTAGATAGCAGGGAGTAGGTGAGTTTACCTCCAGTGTGTCAAAGAGCAGCAGCAACATGGCAAGCTGATATCTGGCAGACACGCAGGAGGAGAAGTTGCCCAGGCCATAGCACACACAGTCGAGCAGGCATGCCCTCTTACTGACTGCCTTATTCTCAGAGCTACCTCTGCCAGAGGCAGCCAGGCAGCCAGACAAGAGCTCTGTCAGACAAAGACGTTGTCCTGATGTTATAGTACCAAAAGAGGCACAAGCAGAATAACTTGTTGGCCACATATTATGCACCATGTGTTCATTCTGTGTTGAATTCAGTCACCTCGCCATTCCAACCAGAAATTGTCACCTTTCAACTCATTTCTGCAAGACAGAGATAAGGGCGATGAGTTACTGTTGTCCAACGTCTGAACTGTGTGCTCACTAGGAAGCCTCCTATTACTGGATGTGTGAAATATTGCATTTTCAATGTGGTGACATCATACACTGGATTCCGTAAAGTGTTCATGCTTATCATTTTTCCTTTAGCTAGCTACTGCGGCATGCCAACCACGATCAAGATAACTTGGAACAAAACTCACATTAGTGGAAAATCAGCGTGTGTCCCTATTCATGTTGTACTCATGACATTCTCACCTGGAGATTATAATTCTTCTTTGAATTATGTACAAATATCGGGAAGCTTTAAGTAAAAAAAAACTTAACATCGAACAGAGAAGGCCAGAATCGTTTATGAATTCTGGTCAGTTACACTAAACGTGTGGAAACAAAAAACATCACCCTCACTCTCATAAGTGGTTAGCTACTTCCTTACACCGCCTCTGTTATTCTGCGTTTCCCCCGAAGTCTTTCCGATGGTTCTGAAGCCTCTGGTTTTTCTGTCTGGACACGTTTTCCTGTACGGGCTATTCCTTTGCCGCGACGCACAATCTGCCACTCTTCACCGCTAGCCATAACGCTAATTAGCTAGCTCAGCTATCTTACCACAGGAGGCACACGTGTAAGATTTTAACTGAATAAGACTTATCGAAATACCAACACAACTGTCCGTCGTCCACAACATAACTGTTTAGTACTGCATTAAGTGAGGACAATATTAAACACATCATCCCGGAACGACTCGGGCTATTTGGCCACACATTCGGTCGTCCTCGTGCCTTGCAATGTTGTGGTGTTACATGATAACATTTCCGTCTTGTACTTGAAGTGTAGTTCCCATATAGCCATTCTTCAACGTCTTTAATAAAAACACCAAACCAATGCAGAAAACAATGTACTCAAGTAAAAGTAATGTTACTTTCAAATAATAATTACTCAAGTAGAAGTAGTCATTTAAATTATTACTCAAGTAAAAGTAAGAAAGTATCTGTTAAAAAGACTACTCAACTATCGAATCATTTAATAACACCGTGTGTCCCACAAACTAAAATATGAGGTCCTTGTAGTTTTTACGATGAATTCAAATCCGTTTTAAAGATGTTTCAGTGAATTTTTTAAGTATACGTTACTTATTCATAAATAAGGCTGTTATTACACTAACAATATGTACAATCTTGAACATCCCACTTAAGGGAACAATAATAGTTAGCTAACAAATGGGTTCCACTTTCCTCGGTACCGATTTTCCATAGGCATGCTATACATATATATAATGATACGTGAGCATAATCGGTTGTAAAGTATTTGTCCTGTTTAAGCACACAGCTAAAAGCACTTTGGTAGATCATGTTTGCTAAATGCCATACATGTAGAGGCAAATATAATGGAACACAAAACTATGGTTGATAGAGATATTCTGAAAACATATTTGAATTCAGCATGCAAAAATACTTTAGACTAAACAGCTATTTTTCTTTGCTCTGGGTCCTTTGTGCTACTTAGTTCATGTGTTATGTTTACGCTACAGTACATGAAGTTTTTGATATCGACTAAACGTGCATATAACATAAGTCACAAGCATCACATTGTATTTTGTGATCACCTTGTGATTAGTAACAATTAGTTACAATTTCTGGGAATATTCCGTGTTCTTGTTCAAGGTCACTTACTAGACATTTTACTGGTCTATATATTGAGATTTCTTTTCCTAATATCACTGATATCAGACCACAATTTACTTCCATATTAATGAGAGAGCATTATGAGAGAGCACCGATTTCACACACAGATGTGTGAGCTTTTAAGAAAAAGATATATTGCAAGCTACTTTTCATAAATGTCATTTGAGTCCCACACTGGAAAATGTGTCTGTTCGTTGTTCAGTATGTCGGTTTACTGTCCAGGTGTGTAACTTACTGAAGTAAAGCGTAAATATGTCTGTTCGTTGTTCAGTTATGTCGGTTTACTGTCCAGGTGTGTAACTTACTGAAGTAAAGCGTAAATATGTCTGTTCGTTGTTCAGTTATGTCGGTTTACTGTCCAGGTGTGTAACTTACTGAAGTAAAGCTGTAAATGTGTCTGTTCGGTGTTCAGTAGGTCGGTTTACTGTCCAGGTGTGTAACTTACTGAATAAAGCGGTGGCACTTCTTTAGGAATTTCACTAAACCACCACGCTGGCAGGTTGTGGCGAAACTTACAAAATATGTAAATTGTTTTAAAATATCGAACATCGACGAGTATAACGGAGTAAAAGTACGTTTTCTACTTCGGAAATGCGACCGTTTGTGAGCTGCTAATCTTTAAAAATGTCACCTTGCATTCAGCCCTTAGCGCGCGCAAAACGCTTGAGCTTCTAGACACTCGAGCCTGTAATAGCATTTCAGCACCAACGAGCTAGCTTAGCTATCGTTAGCTGGGTTTAATAAATGACAAAAAATATTTTAATACCAGAAACTGCCATGGTTCGTTCAGTTTCACTGGTCAAGCAGTTACTTAATACGTGTTATCTAGACTCTTTGCTAAGTCATAATTAACTTGATAACTTTAGTTATTGCTCTTCATTTATTTGCGTAACGTTAGCTAACGCAAGCAAATGCAACCATGAAGTGCATAATTGAAGCAAACGGTTTGAAAGGTAGGTGATAATGACGCTTTCCTCTATTGTCTTATAGCTAGTTTTATGTGTCTTCTATATTCTAACTTCATAGTAAATAAAGAGGACAGATTTAGGCGGGCTTAGCCAGCCAGCCAACATTAGTCATAGCAGGGGGACGCTCGCTGTCTACCCGTATAACGTCCAGTAGTTAGCTAGTAGCTTGCTCGCTACTTAATTAGCTGGCTAAAATGTTGTTTTACCGTTATGCTAGCTAGCGGTTAATCATGCTTCATACGTTATGTTTCCCCCTCACGGATAACTAACATGTTGCCTTTGCAGTTTTTGGAAAGGCTATTCATGCTCTGTCTCGGATTGGTGATGAAATTTGGCTGGATCCACTGGAAAAAGGGGTAACTTGACTAACCTAGCTAGCTAACATCTTCCTCAGCGGCTAACCAAATAGTGTTAAACTAGCTAGCTATTTAGTTAGCTAGCGAGCTAATTTCGTTGCAAAGATAGTCTCTAATGGTCGAGTTAGCTAACTAGTTGTCTATATTCAGTGGCAGAAAAATCGAAACCCAATATATTGCCTCAAGCAAACGTAAAAGTAAAATAAAATAGCCATTTGGCTAGGTAAACTAACTTATTCTGTGTCCGATTCTAATAAGTTACAACTTACTTTAACAAATTTTAATAAGGCTAATACACCAGGATTTTTGATGAATACCGTTTGCTTGGTGTGTATAGCGTTAAATGCCATAATGTAAAACTTATTTCTAGGCTAGGCTTAAGCTCTGTTCTCTCTTCTTCTCCAAAGTTGGCTGTTAGGTCGGTGAACACAGCCCATTCGGGATATGCCTGCTTCCTTTTCTCGCCTATGTTTTTTCAACACTATACCCCAAACCTAGACCAACGACAGGACAATAAAACTGCAAAATGCAAACTGTCCTTGAAGGTGGGTAGAGTTTTCATTGTATTTTTAGTTCACTGTGAAAGACACATAATATTTCTATGTTCATATATGCCTAAAACACAGATTAATCAGCTGTATTGATGGAAAAGTTAAATTTGCTTTAACATTTAGCCTTAATGATGGTAGTCTAAACATCTCATCTCATTCTGCTTTGCTGATATCGTGTATATTTGTTATTTAGTCGGTGCTGCCCCTATTCCGGAGTGTTGCTACCATAGACCGCAGTGTGTGCAGGTGTGATATATCCATCAACATCCAGGAAAAAAGGATCATATTCCAGTTTAACTGCAGACATGGTAAAATATTTTTGATATATAGAGCTATATAATATTGCATTCACCAGGGGGCAGTGTATAATACTCTACTAGATTAGCTGTAAAAGACTTGAGCCACTTTTCCCCTTTAAGGCCAAACGATAGACATGTATACAATCTATGGACCAAACAGTTCCAAGTATGGACACTTATAAACTGTGCTCAGGACAGTTTTGTCAGCACCTTTAGCCTCTTTTCCACTATGGGGCCTAACACTTCTGAGTACCATTCCAATCCCATTTCCACAGGAATAAGTTTTGGCACGGACTGCTTAAAACCATACTAGGCACATTTGTCTCAGCACATTTATCTAGCTGTGCTCAGAGCTACAGGATGGCTTAATGGCGTAGGGATTTGCTGATTGGTTCTACACGTGCTTCTCTCATCACTAGTGTTCACCGTTTGAATATGTCCTGTGATGTTTTGTTAAACACAAAAAGAATCACTAAAACAGCCCAAAGAACCCCATTGCGTCAGATGCATGCAGAGACTGAGGTTGTTTAGTGAATAATTATAATGAGAACTGGTCACTTCCACAAATACTTCCTGGTCCAGATTTCAAGCACCTCTCAGGTGTTTGGAATGGCGTGGATCAGCTTGATTTGTCCTTATTAACTGTTTGGCTTGGCTGTACAGTGGAAAAGAGGTTATAGCTGCATACCTCATACAGACAGTTAAAATGTAACCGTGTGGGGGGGGGCACACTCACTGGCCACTTTATTAACTACATGTTGCTAGTACCGGGTTGGACCTGTTTTTGCCTTCTGAATGGCCTTAATTCTTCATGACAATGATTCAGCAAGGTATTGCAAACATTTCTCAGAGATTTTGGTCCGTACTGACATGATAGCATCACGCCGCTGCTGCAGATTTGTTGGCTGTACATCCATGACGTGGATCTCCTGTTCCACTACATCCCAAAACTTATAAAGGATATGGTCAGCTACAAATCTCAGGTAAACTGGTGTTTAAACAATGCTCAGTTGATATTAAGGGGTCCAAAATGTACCAAGGAAATATCCATCACACCATTAAACCACCACCACTGGCCTGAACCATTGATACAAGGCAGGATGGATCCATGCTCTCTTGTTGCTTACACCAAGTTCTGACCCTACCATCCAAATGTCACTGCAGAAATGGAGGCTCAGCAGACCAGGCAACATTTTTCCTGTCATCTGTTGTCCTATTTTGGTGAGCCCTTGTGAATTGTAGTCTCAGTTGTCTTTTCGTAGCTGGCAAGACTAGCACTTTAGCTGACCTGAAGTGGCATACCTCTTGTAACGAGCAGTTGCCTTTCTATCAGGTTGAAGCAGTCTGGCTAGTTTCCTCTGACTTCTGGCATCAACAGGGCATTATCACTCAGAGAAGTGCCACTCTACTGGTTTTTTTTTCTCTCTTTTTCAGAACAATCTCTGTAAACTAGGGATAGTTGTTTGTGAAAATCCCAGAGGATCAGCAGCCTGTCAAGCACCAACAACCATGCAACATTAAAAGTCACGAATATCACCTTTCTTCCCCATTCTGTTGCATTGTCTGTATTTCTGTAGGTCTTGAGCATGTCTTCATGTCTAAATGCATTGGATTACCATGTGATTAGCTGATTATATATTTGCATTAATGAGCAGTTGAACAGGAGTAACCAGTAAAGTTGCTGGTGAGTGTAGACATTACAATTTAATTATTACAAACATATATACATTATCTTGTGTTTTAAACTACAGGAATAACAAAGACACATAACTTGGGGTACCAAGAATGTGAAGCACTACAAGCAGTTTTTCCAGCTCACCTATGCCCGAATATTCTAAAGGCACAGCCAAAGTAAGATTTTCACGTTATGCTCCATAATAAGATTAAATTCATATATATTGAATTCACTGAGTAATTTTTCCTCAATTTTGTACTTCATGCATATGATGTTCAGAGGTCTGATCTTGTTTCACAATAATGTTTCTGAACACTGAAATTGGGAGTTTGAACATGATAGCTTCTAGTAAAGGAGAATCTCTCTCTATTTTTCCAGACTTCTCTGTGATATTGTCATGCACTTTCCAGTCTCACAAGAGGAAATCACGCTGTCCATATCACCTATAAGAGTGAAGTTAAAGAATTACTATGAAGAGGAAAATGGTCAGTCTTATTAAAAATTATGTTCAGTTAATTTGCTTTGAATGCAGAAACCATCAGAAACCATATTTGCATCAGTGTTTAGCTATTTGCAACAGTGGTAGCTCTGTGGTTAAGGTACTTGACTTGTAATTGGATGGTTGCTGGTTCAAGCCCCACCACTGCCAAGTTGCCTCTGAGCCAAGCCCTTCACCCTCAATTGCTCAAGTTGTACTCAGTCATAATTGTAAGTCGCTTTGGTTAAAAGCGTCAGTTAAATGTAAAGAATTATGTTTCATCCTGAAGTTTTCTTTTTTTTTTTTCTGGTGGTTTGGTTACAGATTGCATTAGGAACATGTCCACAGAGATGTCTCTACATCCTGATGAGTTTGAATATTTCCAGGTTGGAGTAGACTCAGACGTAACCTTTTGTCTCAAAGAACTGAGGGTAAATACCTTAGCTCATTTTGTAGTCACTTCAAAGAAACTATAAGTAGGATTTTCCACAAATCATTGGATTTGTATTTGTATAGGAGAAGTTGGGGACTCAATTAGGCCTGGGTTATGGGGCAGTATAATGATTAATGCTCACATTTTTTTTTATTTTTATTTTTTTTTTTTACAAAAAAATCTTTGTCAGTATAAACTACGTCTGTAATGTTTTAAGATAGAATTTTACGGACGGTTTCTGTTTGAGTTGCCTATATCAACAAATATTTTAAGAATTTTCATAAAAATCAATATAATGGAAACATAGTGATTGACACGTAGATGCCTGATGCCTGTTACAGATGCCCGACATGCTATAACTGCCCACGTGGCGTGGTGGGAGAAAAAATGTGGAAAATGTGGAAGTTTCTTTTGCACAGAAATGTGCTGCATTTTCTATGAAAATATAATAAATGCTGGCCACACTACTGTAACCATGGCATGCCATGTCATATGTAATAACTTCTTAGTTTTGAAAGCGCTCCATTCTGACCAAAAAAGTTCCTGGATGTTTACAATGACCAATACGCTACAACAGATTAAATTTCAAATCAAGTCAAACTTTCTACCTGTGCTATTAACACAAGTAGGACATGTTGTCTGAGGAAAATTCTAACCATTGTCTGTAAGTCTCTCTGCATTACAGAGGTTAAGTTTAAAAATGTTTCTTACCATAATCCACCCCTTAGTATTTATAGTTAATTATGAGCTAGAGTTTTTTTTCTTGTATTCACTCATAATGCTTGACCCTGATTTCAGAACCTCAGAGGGGACTGGGATTTCCCTGTAGTGGTAGCATGCATTACATATGTTTGGATTGGCCATTCTGAACAGGTTCACTGTAGACTGCTGTGTTTGGGTCAGTGGCTGATGCAGTAAGACAGATGGTTATACTTGCATGGCAGTGCCACTAACCTGTCACAGTGAGTTACAGAGTTGGATAGCACACTGTGTCCATGACACCCATAACTTCTGTTTGCACATATTCCACTCGTGTTGACCAAAGTGCAGAGAGGAGTCATACATTTGTACAGGTCTTTGTGTCCTTAATAGTGCCATATTATACATTGCTGTTGTGATAGATATTGAATTGGAAATTCATGTTTGGTGTGAATGTAAAGATGTTTGAAGTTAGCAGCATTATATAATATAATACACTCTTTTAGGGTTTGTTGGCATTTGCTGAATCCCATGCTCTACCAGTGTCTGTCCATTTTGGTGCATCTGGAAAGTAAGTTCATTACAGAACCACATTATTCCTGTAAAAATCTATAGATGTATATTTTCATATAACCATTAGAGCAACTTCTGTAGTTCATCTGTTAAAGCAGGAGGAGAAAAGTGCTGGCAACACCAAAGTAATGTGCAGAATGCTGTCTCTTAGGCCTATGTCTTTCAGTGTGGAGGATATGCTGCTGGAGGCTATAGTGGTTTTGGCCACTCTGGTAGATCCTGTCAGTCCATCTGAAGTTTCTTTTGCTCAGGAGGCCCTAGCACCCAGGTGATGGACTCTTTCACTCTGCATGTCAAAAACATGTAGAGTAGATATAGCACATTTTTTGCATGGTTGTATGATTATGGAAACAAAATGCTTTGACTAACTAATGCAGTCGTCCTACTTTGTCAATACAGGCAAGCTTACAGGCAAATGTGTTTTGGTATACAATGACTCTCATTTCAATAAAATCCCCTCAGATAATTACAGTACATTTTCCCCAAATAAATACAGTTCATTTTCATTCCTCTTATTTCACATTCATTGCTTAGCAAACCTATCATTTGATAACTAAACTAAAAACTAAGTGGTACCTTCTACTGGAAACCATCCTCTCCGTTCCACTAGTAGGTACCACTAAGTTTATAGAGCTATACAAGCTGCCAGTGGCTGTAAGCTGCATTGTCCGCTGTGACCTGTCAGGCTAGGATAGTAATGTCACTGCAAATTTCCATGTGACATGCAGACATTGGTGTCCCAGCAGGCTCACCCTCACCTGATCAGCAAACTTCAAATTTAAACTAACACTGATAAAAATACAGCTTAACTGCAGAAGTGGGTAATATGTTTTCAAGCCATAAATGACTATTTACTGACACTCAGTATCCAAATGCTTGTGAAGACCATTGATTAGTTGGATCAGGTGAAGCTGAAGTTGAAAGGTCCCCTGGATGCCTTTATTACATAATTACATCACATACATTACATCACATAATCATGAAATAAGTATCAAAACAAGATCAAACATCCCTGCAGAAACTTACTCCAAGCCCACTTTTACTAATATAAAAGAGAATCTTCTACATTTGGCAGAATTATTTTTGATAACAGTATATTTCAGTAGTATAGAGTTTGCACAGAATAGATAGAGAGACTGCTTTCAGTGTTATAAACAAAGTCATAAATAGCCATTAGCCCAGTCTACTCTGCTGGGAGGGGGCCAATTGGGGGGAGTCTCTCTGGGGGGAGAGTCACATTAGCCATCCAGTATTTACCATTCCCTCACTCACCATCTCACCTCTGCCTCTTAGTACTTCTCATCTCACTGGCCTCTCTCTCACGCCGCCCTTTCACACACAGGTGCATGTGCAGGAGGCACTTTTCCAGCATGGCAGGTGTTGCAACTTTAAACCATGCCTTTGATAGGCAATGATTTGCAAGTGAGGATTTTTTTAGTGAAAGAAAGAGGGGAAAAAAAAAAAAAAGCTACATATTGAATATTCCTGTAATGTATCTGGTTTTTTTTTTTAGGGAAGTCAGTAAGGTCTGTCCAGCAGAAATTTCCACAGCTGACACCTCCATAGCTGACCCTGTACATGAGGATCCTAAAGTGGCACAGGCCACCGGTTTGGCACCCAACCATGCAGGTTTCCATGCTTGGCAGCAAGTGGCCTCCAGCCAGGGCAGTCCAGTCTTCAGCCCAGCCTTTCACATGAAGAAGGTCATGCAGCTCCAAGGCCATGGAGTGAACCCTTCAACACCTAAAACTTCTCTGTGTGGTAGACGTTGTGGGTCTGCCTTGATCACGCCAGTAACACCAACTGCCTTCAAGGTTAGAAGTTTGTGGATTATGCACAACAGATTATTATTTATAATGGTTATGTCAATAAAATGGGGAGACAAATCACTTTTGTTTTTTTAAAATTTGGTTCTGTAAATGCAATAAACAAAACCGTATGCAATAAAGCTACTTTTGCACAGCTTTTAAATTTACAATAATTTTCATACTATATTATCCTACAACAGATCCATTCACTACTGTTTGGGGCTGTATCAAGTGGGGATGGTGACGCATTAGAACTGCCCTGTCTGGTGTGTGCCAGTGACACTGAGGATGATGCAAGGGATGAAGGTGGCAGAGTGGAAGTATAATGCAGGTAACATACCCCAAAGGACACATTAAGAACATGTATAAAGGTGCTAGGGGATTTGTAGACTACAGCAGGGCACTGATTTGTTAATTGCATATTTCTACTTTAGTGAACTTTCAAATTTCTAAGATGTCTGATGTAGAAATATTTAAATAATACCAGTAATTTTGACAAGACTGAACTATTGCACAGTTGAATTAGTAAAACTAGTAATCTTGCTGAATTAACAGTATATATAAAGTATATACTGTATATATAGTATATACAGTCTGAGTTTGTAATAAAATAGTGAACTTATAAAACATGAGATGAATGTTTCCTTCAAGCTCCTCTTGGAGTGAGAAAAATAGCACACAATGTAAAAAAATAAACCTTTATTAGATCATATGACCCATCACATATCCAATTTAAGCATTCAGTGATTCTAGCATTATCCTTGTGCGTTAACAGTAAATACCTCAAAAAAATGTAAAATTAAGTTTACAAAAGAAAAGAAAAAAAAAATCTGTAACACAGAACTCACACTTATCAAATATAGGTTACTTTCATATACAGTCTGTAATAGCCTACACTTGCCAAATGCATACATCATACATAAATATACAAGTTTGTATATACCTTATACATATAGTTCTCTCAAACACACGTGCACATTTACACAATATGTGAACTTCCAAGGTAACTGAAATAGCAAGACCTTTTTCTCTCAACATAAAACCTTTGCAGCCACTTGCATTGTGAGAAATACATAACAACTCACACTGGGTGATATGGGGAGAAACACTGGGTTGATATAATAAATATATATAAAAAAAAACTTTTAAGAAAGATAAAATTTAAATGGTCTTCCTTAGCAAAGTTATTATACCATTTTTCCCTGGACCCTGAAGTGTGGTGTTATGCATGCTTTTATCATTACAGTGCCAAGGCTCTTATTCCAACCTTTTCCCAAATAAAACATCCTTTTAAACATATACTCCCACATAAACAGGTGTGTCTTACCAATTAACACTGAGTAAGACCTGCTTTTTCATGTTTATGAAAAGTTGTTTGTTGCCAAGTTAACTGTTTAAACTTATGAGCAGTTAAATTTTACATGCAATCCACCCATTTACATTTAGCCATATTTGAACTTTACAGGAACTAGCTTCTGTTTAAACTTAACAGGAACAGATCTTTGCCACCATCCCCCAGGGACTGATTAAGGATGTTTTTGGGTGGGTTTTAAAATGGACACTACAGGCAAAACTGACCTGATGAAAAAGATTTGTGGGAGCTGACTTCCCCTGGCTTTGCAATTGGAAAGGTGAAACAATTAGAACTTCATCTCTTCTCTAGACTCCCCTGAATCTGACAGTCTGGCATGATGGTGTCATTTTCATTGCTAATCTTTTGACTGGTTAATTTCAGACTACATATCTCTGCTCAGGAGATGTTGTACCTTTTGAACAGCTGTGTTATGGTGCAGCTCATATATTAACACACATATCTGAAATTTGCCCTTTCTTCATTTGTTGGCTTCAACCTGTTTAACCTTTGACATCTCACTGCTACGCATTTACACATCTCCGACTTACACAAACTGATCATCATCATCCACCATGAGACCAGGCCTCTGCAACAGTCCTCACCAAACTTAAAACAACTGAGGTAATGAAGAATAGAGAGGGGTGCATTACCAGCTTATATTTAAATCGATTAGACCAAGATGTAAAAAGTTCACCATTACTTCCTCTTGTCCCAGATGCGGAAGGAAAGGGTCCTAACTCAAAGTGAGAAAAGATGTGGTAAAACCTAAAAAGAAGGCGATCCTTGCCAAAGGTCCAATTTGTCAGGCCTTGTCCTGCCAGCATGAAGTAATGACTAGTTCAGTGAACAAGAGGAACACAACTAGAGGAGCACTGCGGTCAAAGCAGGCATCAGTCTGTGTACTCTGCCACAATTGAAAGCAGAACTGTAATGTCATCTGGCTTTCCTCCTAAGGAATAAAAAAAAAAAAGAATGCATTGTTAAAGCCATTGTCTGGACCGATTTGAGACTTTGCAAAAACAAATGTCATGAAGACAAACAAGTTTGTTCCTGTCAAACAAAGCAAGGATTCCTTTCAGTGACATTCTTTCAACTATATGAATTCATGAATGCTGCATTTGAAAGATCCTCACTCACCCCTTACATTCAGTCCATTGTCACAGGCAAACTGTGCAAAAGGTGACATGTAATTGGGGTCATAAGCCAAAACGTGGGCCTGCTCTGCAATACTCTTGGCCGTCTGCTGGATGCTCTCATAATTGGTGTTCTGGAACAGTGCATTACATAACATTATCAGCACACTTAGAAACTTTTGATCCAGTCCTAGAAATTGTGAACATCAATGGATCAGTCCAGTACCTTAAGCTTTTTGAGTTCTTGTAATATCATGTAATCTGGCATGTTGTCAAAGAGTCCATCTGTGGCAGTAAGGATGATGTCTCCAAGCTGGACATCAAAGGATGAACTGTCAGCCGCTTCAGGACTAAGAAATACATATAATTGATTGTCAGAGTGTGGGTCAAATAATATACTTGGGCATTGCCAAATGTGCTGTGTGAATGAAGGACACCCTTTATGTAGGGGTTACACTGCACTTAGGAATATTTGTTTAAAAGTCCTTCTCTGTTACTTCTCTACGAAATAATGTGATATAATGTAATCTCAAAATGTTTGGATCTGCCCGGGTTTGCTTGAATACAAGGTTTTGAATGCCCCGAATGTGATAAGTACTAATTGTAACTACCTTTATGAAGAAATTCGATACAATAAAATTCACAAAAAATATTAAAATAATAATCATCTAATATTTAAGTTGGAGACATTTTTGCCTGTTTGTAGAAAATGTGTAAATCCAAAATAATTTGTAATAAACTGCCATTGTAGTACATTACTGTTATCTTGAAAAAACTATAAATATTTGTACCTATTTAATTTTGTATATATGAATGAGAATTAGAGATGAAAGATGAGTAAATACACACATTATACATTAGCTTCAAATTCATTATTAATACAACAAAATGTGACAATTTGTGAAGGTATACTTAAATTAAAGTAATGACTTCCTGCTGCTGTTCCATAACTTTAGGTATTTCTGCAAATACCGCTCAGCATTTCAGGAACAGTGTATCAAAAACTTGCCATCCCCTTGCTTTGCACAGTTTGAAGAATTCAGCCAGATCATTCAGCCAGATGCAGCTTTGACCTCCTTCAAGAGTACTCAATGAACTGTTCATCTCAGGTTTACTGCTTGTTACATATTCTACTGCATGAGTTCACATTTATAGATGTGTGCTGTAGTGTCAAGTTCAATTCTTGGAAGGACAGCAACTCTTATGTTCTGACTTACTCAAAATGCTGGCTGTGGAAGTCTCTTTGAGCCCAGCCTGTCCAAACTAACACCCATGTTCATGATTAAACAAGCAAGAGCATGGATATTGCCTGAATTTAGAAATGCGAAAATAGAGCAAAATAAAGTTACTTAAAGAAAACCTGGCCACATTCTTTGCAAACAGTAATTCATGTAAAGAAGGACCTTGGCTGCAGTGCCACAGACTTAGTCAGATTCTTCATGTTAATTATGTAGCCCAATCACAAATAGAACATGGTGTCAGAACTTTTTCAGTTTTTGATGGAGCAGTTGTAGACCTTTCTTTGTATGGTCATTTCTTTATTCATGGATCAAAGTGAAAGCATGCCTGAAAGCTATGCTTTTCAAATAGGAGATTAGCAATCAAGTTCGCCTAGTACAGGGGGCTCAGACTTCATTAAGAAGTACAATTCTGAAAGAAATTGCTTCTAGTAGAGAAACAGGATTGGTTAATATCAGGAAGACCTCTGTTCCACCCCTGTGTGTGATTAGACTTTGGACGAATATCGTCATTGGCAGCAGTCCAGCTCTATCCCAGTCCATTAAAATTCCCTAAGCAGCCACACACAGCATGGTTCTTGGCACACTGCTTGAACAAGATTCAGCAACACACGGCTATGTTGCTGTACTTGTAAACTGTACATTCCCCATTATGTCAAGATGCTTGAGAGAGAAACTTTTGTTGCAGCAAGTGCCATAATTCCTTGAACATGATGGGAAAACAATGACTTCACAAAGCATATATATGTGTGCCTTGAGAGAGGAAAAAGTAAAAGCAATTTAATTGAACTGAGAACTGGACCTAAGATTAATCTTAGTCCTTTGTAACAGTATTGTTCACAATTCAGCAACTCAACTGACTGCCATCCCATCTGGGGTACAGTAATCCAGTAAAGCTTGGGAAACGAATCTCAGCATGAGGAGCAAATCAGTTTTCATTCTACCAGCAAGGATCACGTCTTATTCAAGCCAACCACCAGCAGAGTCCTGCCTATAATCACATAAGTACAGTGAAAGGAGAGAAAGCCAGAATGCCTTACCTGTCACTAAGGACAGAGCCCTCTGCTTCTGGGGGGGCAATCGAAAGCTGGAAGGGGGTGTTGAAATAGTGCTGCTGCTCATCAGACCTATGGACTACCTCCCCTCCCCGAACAACCAGGAATCCTGAATCACCGAGGTTTGCTGTGTGAAGCTGATGGCTTTGTCTGTCCAGCACCACTATACAGGCTGTGCTGCTTCCTGAAGGGACATGTCAGTCAGAAATTGAGCAAAAAATTGCAACACTAAAAAACCAAAATTTGTGCAAGAACGGCAAGGAGCAGAACAACTTCTGTGATACTGTGAAACTAGCCACTGCATGAATCAGTGTCAGTTTTGTAGCTGGGTTTTGCCCTAACCAAGAACTGAAATCAAGCATAAATCAAAGCATTTTTGGATCCCCCACTACACGAGTCATCTTGCCCACAAAAATGTCCTCAGTACGTTCATAACCAGAGTACCACACAAGATGACTCATTTTGTCCATAAGATGTTAAAATGTTTAATATAACCTTGGCAAAGCCCAACTGGATCATTGAAAAAACAATTCCCACAAAATAAAAATAAATCTTAAATGCCTCCTGAAAGGCACAGCATGGAAAGTTACAAACCAAACACTTCCTATTCCCGAGTCCTGGTGCAGCGCAATTTTTTTTATTATTTTTTTTTTACTGCACATACTGGTGCATGAAAAAAAGCAGCAAAAATGTGTGCATTTTCCAGTCCTCTGGCAGGAGCACCACTCCCAGACTCAGTAGTCATGACCGTGGGGGGGCTGTTCTCTGCCTATACAGATTAAATTAACATCTGCTCAAAGAAACCTTAAATCTCTTGAAGGTCAAATAGCATGTGATTAGCTCTATTTTAAAACATTTTTTGTTCAATTTCTGGCTCTCTGTGTTTTGCAAAGCATGCGTATGTTGGAAAGGTAAAGCAATAAGTAAACAAGCAACAAGCCTTCAATTTGTTTGGTCCAGATTGTGATTAGAACCACATCCATCCTTTTGAATTTGGTTTGAAAAAGCATTAGATGAGGCTTGTCATACCAAATACCCACTTTGCAACCTCACTACATAATTCGCAAACCGTAAAAATCAAAGAGGAAACCCTTTGTGCACATCATCCTTTGATAGGACTGACAGGACCTCTACCTCATGCCATCTACAGTTCTGGGAATACATCCTGGAGGTCATCACTCACCTAGTAGAGGTACTTTGTTTTGAAGGAGCTCATAGTAGCTGGTGGTGAGGATTCCCACTGGGTTACTGGGCACGAAGCGTCCTTCTTTGACCAGTCTCTCACATGTCCTCATTAGGGTTCCAGAGAACTGAGAGGGGTCTACTCCATAATCACGCCAGCCACCCACTCCATCAGCCACACCTAGAATACAAGGAATGAAGGACTTATTCTTAAAGGAGCAATAAGTCCTTTTTCCTATTATTCTTCTTCACATTAAACAGCCATTATACTGAAACCTAGCAGCCTGGATATTTCAAAGATTCTGTACTAAATCCAAGTTTTAAACATGGCTGCCTCCATGTGGGGAAAATGCTCCATGGACCCTAAACTAGTTCGTTTGAGGACTATGAAGCAATATGATTTTTTTTTTTTTAAGAAAAAATGTAGATGTTATAAATCACTTTCATAAATATTGTTTGCTTCTTTTTGGTGGTAAGAATTACTTATTGCTCCTTTAAGTTACAGTAAGCCTAACTGTTGAATATGCAAAGCCTTAACCACCCCCACCCCAAAAAAAAGTGATTCACAAATAGCAGGGGAATTCTATATAAAAAAAAAGCAAGCTTTCCTAAGGGTCCCTAGACAGATATAATGCACCCGCTTTTATGACCATACAAGGCAAATTCTTTTGTATATTCAGTCTGCATATTTTCATGATCTTGACAGTGAAATTCTTGCATTGGCTTAAAAACAACCAAGCTAAGTGCCAATACAGACCAACTAGAACCTTAAAAAACTGACAAAAAAAAGGTAATATGGTTCAATGCCCCTTTAAACGTTAAACAACCAGCAGACAATTGTCTTCTGAGCTCATTGGTCTACATTTTGGGACCACACACTTTTTGAAATATAGATGAACGAAATGAACAATGCCATGAGTCAGTTAAATGATGTTTCACTCATACTGATGCACACGTTTTAATGGTAAAGGTATGCTTACTCTTGTTTTAATTTGTGTAAAACGTTCTAGACAAGACAGCCTGGACAGACTAACCATTCGCTTTATTTGCTACACCAGACAGCATGTTGCAATGTGATTTGGTGAGTCCACTCCTTGACTTTTAACCCATTACAATTTAAGAGAAAGTGCACGGATGAATCTGTCCACAGAATAGGTGCTGAAACTATAAGGAAACGCTCCTCTTGCTAGCTAGAAAGCAAGCTAACTTGGGGCTGCATAGCCATCCCTAAGGCTGATCCCTCATGTTGTATTCTTCACAATGCCCTGGTAGCTACAACAACCACCAATTTAACTTAAGCATCTGCGTTTTATTTTATTAGTCAGGGGGTGGCAAGCTGATACAGCTAGCTAGTACTAAAAGAACTAACTGCCCATATCGTTACACAACTGTGGCACAAGGAGCCCAATTCTCAATGAAAACATTAGCATAGTTTGGCTGGCTATTTATCTAGCTACAAGTATTGGGATTGTAGTGTCCATTTAACCAGCTGGCACATACAAGGTTTGTGGCTGCTGGTTAATGATTAGTTTAGCATAGAGCCATATTCATGAACAAAGCAACTAGCTACATGATAATTGATGGGGGGGGTTTAATGTCAAGCATTTAGCTCGGGCGCTGTGCTTTGTTGCCTAGCCAACCACAGCCCGACGACAATAACGTTTTCCTGCTAGCTAACCTAACCAGCTGCTACCCTGTGTTAACTAACGAGGATAAACGACTCAGTCCGACTTACCCAAGACGTCGGCGGATCTGTGTCGCGCAATGAAACAGGCGTCGTCACCGTAGCACATCCCTTTCTTCAAAATCCCTTTCCGAAAGTCTTTCCCGTATCCAAAGCTGGCGGACACCAGGCTGTAGTCGCGGCCGTCTGTCTGGGAAAGACCGCCGATGACGGCCCTGGCGAGCAGTCTGCCGTAGGAGAGTACGGACAACATCATCCGCACAGCGGCCCCAGTTACGCTAACCTGCCGCGGGGCCAGCGCGTTTGATCAAATCAATCTCGGTCCACGGTGTTGCCGCGTCCAGACAATAAAAGCTGTAGGTTAATGCAGCCAATGTGGCACTAGCCCATTAGCTAACCTAGCTAACGTTAAAGAACAACGACAACCTAACCCACAGAACAGGGATCTTTACTCGCTTAACGGCTTACTGTAGCTACTGAAATCAACACGGCAACTCTGTAACCGAACTATTCCGACACATCTGGCACAACGACGTCTTTAACGGTCTAAACGCGCACAGAGATCGCAAAGCCCATCCCTCTGTTCGTGTTTAACGCCGGGTTTCCTTAAGCACTGCCGCCGCATCGCGATTAGCTTGGAGGCTAACACCTGCTAGCGGTCACCGAGAACTACCAGCGTCTCGTGACACACCTGACGTCATCACGTCTTGCGCAATGCCTGTAATATTTAGCGCATATTTAATATACCCATCTGCTTTAAATCACAACCCCATCTCTCTCTCTCTCTCTCTCTCTCTCTCTCTCTCTCTGTGTATACATATACACACACACACACACACACACACATTTCAATTCATTTTGGTATCGGGTATAGTATTGATATGTAGTCTATGTCGGAGTTTTTTGTCGGTGTTGTGTTTTTTTCGCATGTTCAGTACTTATGCATGCACATGCTCAAGACGAGTCGTAAAATAATAATTTTGTTACTTCTTTGTATAGCTACGCACTGTGTGGCTATCGGCTGTTCTCTAGATTTGCTCTCTAGATTCTTTTTGTATGAGCGCCAAAATGATTTTGTGCACCATCTGGTGACCATCTAAGCACAGGACAAGTAACTTAGTGGCGGAAGAATAGACTGGTTATAATGGTAATAATCTCATGTAGCTAAACATGCCATGTTTTTTTCTTAAAGTATTTTTTTGCAAATATGGCAGTAAGATATATTTATTCAAGATATTTTTTTTCCATCAGTTTGTTACCTATTTAAATACTGTCAATACTAAATACTTAAATACTAAATACTTTAAATACTACAAACAAAATGTTTATTCATGTTCAGCTTTATTAGCCATTTGTTAGTTGTAGAAATACTTACATTAGAATTCAAATGTGAAGCTTGCTCAGAAATATGCAAAACGTGAAAGAAACAACATTAAATTATAGTATATTTATACACATTTATACACACTATGATACTGTTGGAACACTCACTGATTAACTTAAGACATTTAAAATTCATATAGCAGTAGGATTAGTCACAATATCAGAATTTTGTTGTTTACTTATCCATCCATCCATTCAACTGTTCATTCCTGCAAATGCAGTTTAGGAGAAAAAAAAAATCCAAAAGTAGTAAAGTACAAATTAAAATGTACTACCGAAGTACATACTTTCCAAATCACATCAAGGTATTCACAATTGCAGCTAATTACAGGTAGATTCTTACTTTGTCATAAAATAGGGAGATCATTTATTTTTGACAAAAATATGTGTTGTATGCAGAATTGCTGTGATAAATGAAAGTAGAAGAATAAACAGTGTTACATTATATCCTGCAAATCCCTTACAAACTTTTCCTTACCTACATTTCACTTTTATTTAGCACAGCATGCTCCTTTCAACTCCATAACTTTGCTATTTTCAGTTATTATTTTAACTTACTGTACTATTTTCAGTGGGTTTTGTGAACATTAAACAGGATTTATAGCAAATATTTCCTAAACAAATAAAATGCACACTAGCCATATCGTTGCATCACAACAGTTTGTACAACAAGAAACATTTTCAGATGTGATACGTCAATGAGAAATTAAAAATAAGAAACAAAAATTATTAGGAGAATTCCTGTTGTCGACCCAAGGCTAATATATTATTCCACAGTACTGCTCAAACTCGTGGATACTGTAAAGCTGTGAATAATAATGTACAGCTAGGTTTCGAGCTTCCTTGACACCAGTTCAAAGTGTGGTAGTGTCTATTGTATTCCTCACAATAGCCATATATGTATTAATATATAGATAACAATGAATCCCTTAATACCTTGGTCACATTTTAAAAATATTTGTCATTATAATTTGTCAAACCCTTAAGCCCTTTAGGTGCCTACAGCTTGACATTCAACAACAATCCTGACCATGCAACAGTTCATTTGTGAGACAGGAGGTGGCAGTAGACACCAAGTCATATTTTACAATACAGTTTTGTTTTTTTGTTTTTTTCGTTTTCTTCTAAGCACCATAAAGTGAATTGAAACCAATTGTTTTAAACATAGTCAGAGGTGGCAGAAGAACACAAGTCCTTTATTCAAGTAAAAGTACAAATACTCTGGTAAAATTTGAAGCGAGGTTTACATTGTTCTTAAGTGAAAGTATAAACTTACATGCCCATAGATGTACTTACAGCAAAAAAAGGAAAAGTATTTATTGGAAAAGTTTTTCCCCATTCAATTATTTTGAAAGAGGACATTCTTTATTGAGTGCTCATTAGATGTACACAACCATGCTCTTGACCTTTGGCAGTTATTAAAAGGCACCATATTCGCCAACAACTTTTTTTAAAGAACGAAATATACCATGGATGGTTTTTCCCTCTGCTTATTTGCACCTTTCAGAATATGCGTTGCCTCGCCGATGTTGCTGACTTTGCGTTCCACGGTCATGTCTGTATCGCATTCTTCCATACTTACATTTTAGTATGTCCCAGTGATTAGTATTTCATCACTGCAAAACGTACGATTTTAGCATGCACAAAAGGGGCGGTGGTAGCTCAGTGGTTACGGTACTTGACTAGCTGCCATTTCAAGTCCCACCGCTGCCAGCTTACTGCTGTTGGGCCCCTGAGCAAGACCCTTAACCCTCAACTGCTCAAATTGTATTCAGACATAATTGTAAGTCGCTTTGAATAAAAGCAGCTAAGTGTAAATGTAAGAGAAACCCGGGTGCCTCATTAAATTCACTGAGAAGTTAGTGTGCTGCAGTGCACTTGTCATACTAAACAGAAGAGGTGAAGCTGTCAGTGGCGAAATATAATAGTGACCTGAGGCACATTATCTCTGGCTGCACAGATTACAAATCTAAAATACAATTTGTTTATATTTACATATTCACTATGTATACATCGGTTCAATTTAAACATGTTCGTTTGGCTATCATGTTTTACATTTGCTAACGATGGCTAGGTTAGCCATCGGAGTGGCTATCAAGAGCGTGTGCGTTTCAGTAATATGATACTTTGCATCCTAGCAGTATTTGCATAATCAAAGTGAGGAGTAAATACTCAGATCAGAGTAGAGTATGCAATTTTGACCTGTGTCTTTAATCTTCTCCCCGCGTTTTTCGCAGGGACAATAAATGCTGGATTGCCGTAAAAATAACCAGTCGCACATGACCTGTAGGTATAGGCCCGTGTCTCAAAGCATCTCCCGCCTCAACAAGTTGACTTTTGTTGAGGTGCTAAGTAGAAATTGCCCAATAAACCAAACAAACACAGAAAAATGGATTAAGGAGTATGGTTTAAACATTAGAAAGTACTGATTTCTCCCCTGAAATGCAACGAGTAGATGTAAACAGTAAAAGTAAAAAAGTGAGAAAAATATTCAAGTATAGATACTTAAAAATGTTACTTATTTACTTAAGCACTGTAACCCCTGAACATAGTTTATCACGAGGCCCTTTTAATAACATTCATATTATGCTAGTGCAACGTGCAAGCCTCATTTTCTTATTGCATTAAATTCACAAAATCAAATCAGACAAACAAAACATTTTTACAAGAAATCCAAAGTAAAATCCAAGAATTTTTATTTTTTTTTAAATTTCATGTAATTTATTTATTTATTTATTTTACTTCTGGTCCTTTTCTTCTCCGTGTGTGATGATGTAGACCAGGTTCTTGTAGTCAAGATTACCAGCCACATCTGGTGGGAAAGCAGTGAACATCTGTTCCATCTGAACAGACGGAGAAAAAACAGAACAGTGTAAGTCTGAAAGGGCATTAGCCGATACCTGTGATCACAATATACACGCTTATAACAGTACAGTTGTGACATATGTCATGGCAGAGATTTTAGTAATAATGTAATATGAAAACGATGGAATATTATTGAGTGGTCACACCTCTTCTTGAGAGAATCTGTCTGCTTGGGTTGTCAGCATGTTAGTCACACTATAGAAAGACAATTAATTAATTCATGAATTAATTATGGGCTATGTCTAGAGCATACCATAATAGTTAAAATTACAATACATTATAAGCCTGTTAATGCATATTTATTTAACTTTTATTTTTCAGTTTTGGTTTTAGGAGTTGATGCAATATCATTATTTATGTTTATGCAAATTTGTTTACTTATTTTTTTCCAAATACAAAATAATTTTTTAGTTTTTGTATTTAGTTTTGTTTATGGTTTGCTGCAATATCTAGAGAGGCTACACAGATTCATTAGACTGCGTAAACTGCTACCTTGTGTTTACACTGTTGTTTTAGTAAGTTGTGGGCAAGTTATGATTTTTAGACTACATCTGAATAGGGACAACATCAGGATAAAGACTAGACCACACAGAGAAGCCAAGTGTGCGAGTGGACCTAGGCTGAGTATCTTCCCTTGATCACTCACTGATCAAGTCTGGATACTCACAGATTCTTCCCCAGGTATCCTTTCCCTTCAGGGTCAAACACTTTAAAGCAGCTGAGGATAGTTTCTTCTGGATCTGTGCCTACTCAGAAATACCGTGCATATTGAAAGACCTGCACTACAAATGTTTTATTTGAAATTTTAGATTTGGTTAATTCATTCACATAATTCATTATGGCTGTGGTTTTCATGTAAGTACATTTGGGGCTACTTTTTAAGCTTTTGAAAAAAAAAAATTGAGGTTTTTCGTTTGGGACTTGTTACTGTCTCATTCTCAAGTATTATCTTTGTCCATCCTCTCAGTCTCCCTTACCTTTGAGCTTCTCCCCAAGCATGGTGAGAAAGACAGTAAAGTTAATGGGTCCAGGGGCTCCTTTAGCATCTCATCAATCGCCTCCTGTTTCACATTCAGCGTGTCCAGCAGAGGTCAGAGCTGCTGCTCTGCAGCAGGGGTCAGTGGATGTGTAGCCATCTCACCCACTGCTGCAAACGTGTCTCTCAGATCATTCTCGTCGATGAATCCATCTCTGTTCTGGTCCATAATGGTGAAGGCCTGTGGCAATTGAAAGGGGAATTGAGAGAGAGATGGAGGGAGAGAGATAGAGAGGGAGAGAGAGAGGCTGATAAGTGTTTTTGTAGAGAAAGTCAAGTGCAAAGCTCTGCTTTTTCCTACCTTTCCTTCTAAGCAGTGCCAACCTTTCTCTGCGATGCTTTGTCTTTCTCCCTTTTTTCACTAAGGCTTTCTTCTGCTGTCTTTTACTATCCTTTCAACTGTTGGTCTGTTTGTGGTTAGGTGTGTTGTGTGTAGGTGAGAGAAAATAAAAGAGGGCAAGTAAGTGTGTGTGTGTGTGTGTGTCACTGACATTTTGGATTAGCTTCACATTTATCCTGTTTGTCGTGCTCTTTCCATGGTCGCCTTGATACTTGGAAGAATGTATGTCCTTCTCTATTTTCCACCCAAGTTTCAGGTGGCTGACAGTGTTTGTTTGTGTGTGTGTGTGTTTGTGTGTGTGTGTGCGTGTGTGTGTTTGTCTATGCATGTGTTCAGGGTGTAAATCACTTCACTGCTGTAATGGCACCTGACAGACTCTGAATAATTCACCAGTAATGCTAAACACTGACAATGAAGTGCTATATGCAAAGACCCATCTGAGGGTTAGACGTTAGAGGATCGGCCCAAACAAACGCAGAGAGATTTGTGTTAAAAAGTTAAACAGTACCATCAATAATTGTACCTCTTTGAACTCTTGTATTTGTGCTCGCTCAAACATCAAGAATACATTGGTGTTTGTCCATTCTGCTCTTTTCTTTGCTTTTTTAGATGCCTAGACAGAAAAAAAATGACAAATCAACCATATTGGTTCATTGTTCATGTCAAGAATATTTTGGCCTATTTCAGGTTCAACAGCTTTAGTGCATTATGCTGGAAATGTTTGTGTACCCTGTGTGATTTATAATTAGCACAGTGGTGCTCTGTCAGGCTCAGCCTGTGGATCAGATGTTGGGATTATGCTGTGGTTCTGACAGGCCCATCTTTGCACAGTATTTGAGTGGTAATCCCATGAAGACAGGGATTATTCACAACTATTTACATGGCTGCCACAGCATCAGGAAAACATCACGCCCCTAGATCTGTTGCAGCAGGGAGAGCTGCTTGTTGCGGCTGACTGGATTACATCCTAACGACTGCACTGGGGATACAGAGGTCAAAGTGCTGCTATGGAGCAATGTAGTTTTTCCACAAAATATGTACCGGTTTTGCTTGGGTAAAGAGCCAGTATGGGCCAGCATTCCAAAGAGGTGGAAATTTCATGGGCATTGCCACACTGTTAATAACAAATACAGCTTGTGAACTGATATATCTTGGTGTTATATATGCTGTCATATAAAACTCCTTTTTTAATGTCTTTATGGGTACTGGAGTTTATCACAGGAGTCAGATCCATAACCAGTTAATAGGCTAGATATATAAACCTCAGAAAACCTTGATTTTTTTTTTTAGTTTATCTGTAAGATTTTTTTTTTTTTCATTTCTACAGAGAGAGAGTCAAAACTAAAATCCATGAAATGACTTGGCTGAAATTGTGATCAGTAAAAAATGAATAGAAAAGAGAATCATTCTTAGGATTTAAAGTTATCCAAATGTTAACAATGACAGTAAGACCTTTCTGAAGATGACATCCACTCACCATAGCTGTGGTTGAAGGGGTTCTAGGGTCCCACAACACAACAAAGCTCAGGAAGTGTTTTGCAGGGACATTTATGATGTTATATAGTCTCCCTTCCCATCCTTGTCCTACCACTCTGCTATAAATATTTCCTGGTGCATATCCAGGTATCCAACAGCAGGCTCACCCCACTCTTGTCTATTGCAGGAGACCACACTGAATGGGGTTTAGAGTACCAGCCAATGGGGTTAAGACACATAGCTGAGAGGATGCATATTGCAATATGTCAGCAACTGAAATTTAATTTAGATCAGATAGATGGTTGTTTCGGTCAGTTTTCTCCTTTCCGTTATTGGAAACTCAGATGATTATGTGGCACTGACAAACTCACTTTTACAGTGCTCGTCTTACACAGCTTTTAATGTCATTTAAATCGACTTGGTACTAATAAAAATTCAATTGCCATCTATTGTAGCACTTTCAGCAGAGAACATACAGAATTGCCACTTGCCATACAATGATAGTCAGTTAGTATTGTGTCATGTGACTGATTAGTATCATGTGATTCTTCTGTTGAGATTTCGTCACTGGCTGCCTTTAGCCGGACAATTCAAATGCAAAGCTTTAGTCCTTACAGCCCAAGTCCTGGAAGGCAGTGTTACTCTGTGCTCCCCAGCTATGACTGAGAATGTCACCCCTACAAGATCTCAGATCTTCTACCTTAGCATGCCAGGTGAGGCCTTTATTGAGAACAAAACAAACATGCTAGGTTTGAAATCCTACTGCTTTGGGTACCTCACCCCTGAATGCTAAAAAAAAAAAAAGTTTCTTCTCTCAATTATTAGATGAAGAATGAACCCTTTATATAGTACCCAGATTGATATTCCCATGTTTGCAAAGTGTGTTGCACTGTAACTGCTCCTACACATAAGTTTAAGCTTAATCATTGGAGTAGATGGCCACCTTTTGTGTCAGTCATGACTGGACGCAGGTGTTTTTGGCCTGAGAGGTGTAACCTGCAGGTTAACTGGTTGCTTCACCCATTAGAGACCTGCGTTAACATTTTCCTACCACTATATTCTTGAGCAAGGTGCACAACAACCTTTTCTGTTGCCACTATTATATTTCATGCTATTTCCTTGCCAAGTCTAATTAGAAACCTTGAACACATAGCAGCATGTAAAAATACAACTGCTTGTAGTAACTATATGAATAAATGAAAAGATATATGTACAGTATTGTACTATGTGATGTAGGAGCTCTCTGTGAATTATTACTGTTAATTAATGTTAGAAGTTATTATTATTGATA
Source organism: Electrophorus electricus (assembly GCF_041902795.1). NCBI lineage: Eukaryota > Metazoa > Chordata > Actinopteri > Gymnotiformes > Gymnotidae > Electrophorus > Electrophorus electricus. The sequence goes on along the minus strand of NC_137521.1, from coordinate 1,646,620 downwards.
ATAATAATTTTGATAAATGGGACACATGTCAAACAGGACACAATAGTCTCAGAATAAGACACACTTGATGGTTACCATGAAGGAACCATAGAAATAATAATACTTTTCCCAATAACTGAAAGAAAGTTTGATCCCTCAAATTTGAGGGAGTATTTTTCTTAGCTGTTTGAGCTTTTGTTATAAAAGATACACACACATGGGTACAATGTTAACAAAGTCTAATAAAGCAATTGTAAAAATAAGACATGAACAACGTATTATGTATAAAGAAAATAAAACATCAGCATACACCAATAAAGCTGAGGTAGGGTGTTTATGAGCAAAGAACACAAAGGACTATTGTAACAGACAATGCCAGAAATTTACCTTGTTCTGTAAGGTCACAGTATCAAGACTAGAAAACCATTCCAGCACTATTTCCATTCAGTATTGCCCTTGAGCTGACTGAGAGGCCTGGCTGGAAGCGTCAGTTTCTTGGACGATGTTCTGGGAATTACAGAAACAGAACCCTGTGCACTTATTCCAGATTGTTGCGTGCAGTACGCCATCTCTTGACAGTTATTCATTCAGCTGTTCAAAGTAGAATCAGCTGAGAAGTTGAAACCAAACGTGCAAATCTGAAATTGTTGATCAGCAACCAACCGGCCTGCAAAGCTCGATTCCACCCTGAAACGTGTTGTGTTGTGATTTGTATGGGCATAGGGGTGGGCAGTGTCCATGTGCCTGTCACATCTGCTCCTTCGTATTGATTGGTTCTCCTTCCTGCAGTGGTCTTTGGGACCCTGCTAATCTCACCCCCCCTCACAGACCTGTTCTTTCATAACTGGAAATAAAGTTTCATTTGAATATTCTTCCTATCTAACAGGTATATCACAGTTTTGAAAATCATCTCATTGTTTCGGGCAGGGTTTCATGTTGCATTCGCGACAAAACATGTATGTCTTTTATATTCACGTATAGTTCAAGAAAGGGATTTCAAATTTCAATGTTGTTAAAGAAATTGTATTTATCATGAAAGTTTTTTTTTCTCCATGGACCACATCATATATGACATACCAGTCTGTACCAGTCCACCAGGTCATGCAAGGTCCTACACTGGTAGAAAAAGTTCCGTAAGTGTTACCCTGTCAAGAATAATATTATGTGGCTGCTTTACTGCCTTGGGCTGTCTGTGCTTTCCATGGAAACAACACCGGACCTTCCTCATGCTTTTGCTTAATGTGCAAAGCCTGGGAACCCCTCGCCCTCCAGGGGTGCCACATCATTGCTCGTATGGTGATTATTATGGACTACACAATACGGAGCATATTAATAGCTCAGCTGAAATTACACGTTTTGGCTGTGGGGAAATAACTGCATATAGACCAATTATGCCAAAAAAGAGATTTCACATGTGTCAACAGCATATTGGTGTGATCAGGGGGTGAGAGATTTCATCTGAGAACTCCTTGAAAAGGTGCTTGGTGTCGTGCTCTCCTCTACTAATTATACCCTTAAGATTTATATTTATGCATGCTCAGGAGTATGCAATATGTTTTCTGTACCAATAAAATGAATCTAAGACAATTGCCATAATACAGGAGAAAAGTAAACAACACAGAGGGATTTGTCCAAGAATTTGAAGTCCCTAGCAATTGTATCAACATCCTTCTAAAGACCTTGGCTTACATTATACATATTATGGATTCTGCTGAGCTGCAACCTTGTTGAAATTATGAAAATTAATTTGTTTCAGGTATTTGGTATGGGAGGTAACATGGTGACAAGACGTGAAGTCTGTAGGAGCTTGTGGGAAAGTCAGATCTCTGCAACTCACAGTAAAGAGATATTGCTCATTGCTCATTTGATTGATTTTTTACTGCTCCATTGTGGTATGAGTAGGCATAATATACCACAGATCATTTGCTGTCTGCATATTTGAGATGTTAAAATATCCAAGTCTTATGCGTTCTCAGACACAATGGGTTGATGGTGGTATTTTGCATTGAGATGTGTTGCTCTAGCCACTTGCAGCCACTCAGAACATTCACGTGTTTTGATGCCTTTTGGACTCAAGAGGCAATCAATATATCAGAGTTCAGCAGTATTTCTAAATATTCCAGGAATTATTTGTCCGAGTATAGTCAATTGTAGTTTTCTGGAATCAGTTCAAAAGTGTATAAAGTCCAGCTTTTTTGGCACTGAAATTAATTCTAAATGTTATAGTTTACTGGGCAATATATAGCAGTGTGTGTCAGTATTAAGTTTTATTCAAAGTTCCCATCCACTTCATATTACCAAATCCCAGTGAGTCACCTCTAGCTTTGGGAAGTTCTGCACTGCCCGGAAATTTCTGAAAACATAGAACTCTCATTATTTCATTGTTCTGTGCAAATGACATGGGGGTGGCGCACCCCCTCAAAATATTTCCATATTTAGATTTGAACAAAAGTAATATGTGTTTGTGCATCTGCCTTGTATATCAACACTTATTTAAATTTCAAATGTAACAATGAACCATATGAAAACAGGATACATTATTGCCTTCTTATGAGACTGATCTAGTCTATTCCCCCTGAAGCCATAAATAAAAGGCAATAAAACTGAAACTTTTAATAAGCACCTATAATATATCCCTTAGGAGGTTTGTAAAGTGCAAAAGCATTTCAAGCTAAAGATAGACTTGACTTATAGGCCTTGTTTGGCTTTAATAGAAAAAAAGGAGAATGACAGATGTGCTCCCACTGTAATTGCTCATGGTCCCGTGCTTTCATAATATTTAACTGAGAACTGGATATTATCTTAAAATGATGCGATTTTGATGATATCACGCCATGCATACCTGAATGTCTTTGCAAACAAAAAAATCCTACTTTGCAGATTCTGGGGCATACCATACGGGTTGTATATCTGCTAGCACTAATGGAAAAACGCTCTAAAACATGTCACATTCGTAGGGGCATTCAGTGTAAAGAGTAAAAGTGCTTGACTCTTGGTAATCCTCATTTTTGAGAAACTATATTGCCAATAAGGCTTTTAACCTCCCAGTGAAACAGACCTGGTATTCCACAAGAGGGCGCAAGAGTTGCTAAGGACCAGGAGAAGAGTTTGGCATTAAGTATGTCAGATGAGGAATGAGCAGACATTCGGATAAATACTGTCTTCTTTCAAGTCTGAAAAATGCTGGTTAGTGAAATAATATGGAAACTGATACAATATATACGTAACGATATATAGGGAAGACAGGTCTTTGATGTTGGTTACAATTGGCCATGGTATAGAAATAAGAGCATCTTTTACAAATAATTTAAAAAAATAAGTCACAACACCTGGTTTTGTCTTCACATGTAAACGGTCTTGGTGTGTGTTTTTTTCTTCTTAGATTTTGTTCCCCTTTCTGGGAAAATGCTAATATTTTGCCGATGAATGAAGCATTGATGTTTCATTTTCAACAACACATTTGTTTTTAACATAACCATTAAATATAACATTTTCACTGTGAGTAAGTTTGGTCGTTCTAAAAACAATTTAACCGACATTTTGAAATTGCATATTCATAAATCAAAAGAATAAAGCAGTATTTCTAATCAGCCTCCTTTCAGGTGTGACAGCGTTAATAAGCCCTTAGACAAGCGGCGTGGATCAAAATCACATTTGCTTTCGGCTCCAGCTTATAAAGGACAGTGAGCATCTCTCTGTCTTCCCAACGTCGCCTATTAAAGCAAGCAGAAGCGGTGTCTATCTTCACATTAGGGCCAAATGATTGAACAGGACCCATTCGCCAGGAAATACTCGAACTTTCTCAAAGCAATTACGTTACGTCTATGACTCCGTTCAGAAGTGGAGCAGAATTAACCGTGTCCCTATTTTGAACATCATTCTCCTTAAATGGAGAATGCACGAACATAAAACATGCGACGACGCACACTGGTTCATTATTCTGTTGCTCTCCTTCCTATTTCCAGACGTTATTGATCAACCCGTTACGTCAGTATTGATAACTTTACCAAACCAAAATCAAGTGCAATTGGCCAGTTAATCCCCGGACTGCACAAATGCTCGGATATTCTTGCACTTTTCCCAAATACATTCGCGCTCCGCTTGCGCATATACGCGCGCCGCTCATCCAGTCGTCTACGATAACTTGTTTTTTTTTTTTTTTTTTTTTTTTTTTTTTTTTTAAGGGGGGGGGGGGGGCTGTTATTTTCCTAACATTTTTTCCATGTGGAGTGTAAGCGTCAACGCTGTTTAACGAGGGGAATCCAGCCCATATATTTATTGTAGCCGGTGGAAAAAAAAATCTCTTCAATATACCCCAAGATGGCCGCCGATGTGGGATCGATGTTTCAATATTGGAAGAAATTTGATCTCCGGCGGCTGCAGGTTAGTCTCGCCCCGCACCTCACCGCACAACGCGCTCATTTACGAAATATTGTACGACGCGGGGACTGCGATTCCGCTTCTCCGCACTTCTCCGGCGCGAAAATCGGCGGCGTCGCATTGATAGTTATTAGAAATTGATCCCCTTCTGCCTTTGTTCGGTTCAATCATTGATCAGCGAGAGCGCTCCCCGGTAGCCCCGCGCGCTGCGCACCGCCGTGGGGGCCGGTGGCGGAGGAGAGGGGTCCGCGTCTGCGATCGTCTCCGTCGCTTGGCACCGGGGGGGTTTTGATTTTGGGGAACGGAAACTTTGAATGCCCTCCCGAGTCCTGGTCTGTGGACTTAACTTTTTACCAGCTAAATGTTTTATTCCGATCGCTCTGCGATGGTGGCGCATGACCCATTCCGAGCAAGTGCGGTTGGTGATTTATCTTGGACGTTATGGCAATAAATGTTGGAATATTTCTTAGATGTTTGCATCATATATGTCGCGATTGTAATGTTAATAACGATGAGTTGGTTCTGCATGTTGTATTAGAATGAAGCGGTACTTACGTTGTTTGTACGCCATGTCTAACGATGAAATGGTTTGTTACGGAAAGTTGTCCATTTGACTTTATCTATTTTTGTGAAATGTCTTAGTTCATACAGTTTGACTCAGTGGTAGTTTACCAGGTTATATATAACGATAACTTATGCATAACTACCTTTTCGCCGAAATTCCCGATATAAGTGCATTTCAATATTCTTATTATCGGTTGAGATATCTTTGCGTAATTACACTAAAAGTTACATTGAACAAAAAGTCATCACCGTAATCTTTTAAAACTGCATGTTAAACAGATTTCTTGTGAATGTGAGCTCTACGCTAATGATTTCATTAAAATCTTGGGTAGCCTAAAGCTTTTGCGCAATTAGCCATTTACGGTTTTTTGTGCGTAAATAATCCGGTCATCGCTCTGCCACAGACAAAAGGTTTTTGTCATGAGCGCTGGCAATGTATCCCGCATTAAAACCACACGGAGCAAGCCCGCGTATCGTCCTTTTATCGCTGTGTGGCGCCTTGCAAAACATAAACGTTGCTTTTTTTTGTGTGCTGTTTTTTTGTGTGTCCATCTTTCCGCCTCTTCGCCCGCTGCATTGCGAGCGGTTCTCGGGCGAGGACTGTGTAATTGCATTCCCTGCTAATGTTTGTAAATCAGCCTCAGCCGGCGCAAGGGCACAGTCCCAGCCGCAATGATTGATGCTCTGCAACATGAGAAATGACAGGAGCACGCCGGCCGAGCCAGGCTGGAGGGGAAAGCGGCTCTGCACGGGGGCCGTGCCGTGCGTGTGGCCGGCCGCTCGGCCGGAGCATGCTCGCGGAGACCGGGCGGAAGCAACCGGGCGGTGCGTTCACGTTTTAAGCATTTAGACGGAACGGCAGCGCGCCGTGGTTACGTTATTACGTCGACGGTGCTGACACTCCGAACCTATTGATCTGTGTATAGGAAAATGCACGCTGCGTGCAGAGCTGGAGCAGGCTCCTAACCAGCTGGTGCAGGGTTCCTCCAGCAGCTCACTGCGCGTGGAGTGGGGCTGTTTGCGTGGTGCTCGGTCAGGTGGACCCGCTGAAGACGCGCATATTCGTGACAACCTACCCGATGCCATGCCAAGTCACACATGATTTGAAACAGCAAAGAAAGTTGCGAACTGAAACAGCTCTGTTGTTTTACTGTAATATTTTGAGGGGTTTTGTGCACAAATGCTGCTCAAGTGAACATTTCCTGGCACAGAAGCACAACAAACACGGATCGTTGTATCTGCAAAGACCCTAAACGTCAGAAAATGTATATTTAGTTGGAGCTCCATTCCACCGACGTGCAGGGTGACATGTAAACAATAGTAAGCAATACTACTGGTTCAATAATGGGAAGCGTCATAACTCAGATGTTCAACCATGCTATAGGTGGGACTACTACACTATTGGTACTTTATAACATACATCACGCCTTGCGCATGTCTGCTGTAATCCCATCTCTCAGGGTTTGAAATGCATAAATCTCGCACATCTCGCCCTATAAGGCTTTACTTTGTCTTGGTAGTTGGTCTAGGTCACACCTGGCGTAGTGTATTGATGTGCTCACCTGCACCCAGTGACAATCCCAGGCTTATTAAACTGAACTGAGTGCAGGTACTGAATGCTCTGTCAGCAACACACACTTTTTTTGTTTGTTTGTTGTATCATTTTAAAATGCGTTTGTACCTACATGCAAAGCCGCAGCGCTCAGAACAATATTAATCAAGGGACGAACTGTGAGCCGTGCGACGAATCATATTTAGGTGCATGTAAGATATTGAAAAGAGACAACAGAAGACAAGAGCCTTTATGAGAGAAATCAGTTGGACCTTTTCACCACCTCCCCACTAAGTGGGTGGTTAATGCCCTCACATTCTCCAAGTGTCAAGCTTAACTCTTCTAAAAAAGTCTGTAATTGTTTTGACACAGGTTTATGAATGTTATATTGGCCACGTTTTTGGTTTCGCAGTACGTTTGATTCATACCCCTTAGAATTACACATGCAGGGATAATAGATGCTAAACTATTGCTCCGTCAGCCATGAAATGTGCAGTTCTCTCACAGTCTGCCGTAGCTGCAGAAGTATCCAAGCACAAAATCTCCAACCGAATGTGGATCTGCTTATGAAACGAACTGGAAAAATAAGACAAAAAACAGGAGGAGCTTGGCCAAATTACAGCAAATTTGCTGAACTTTAGCTGGAGAGCAATGGTCCCAGCATCCACTGGCTATCACACGTGCAGTCTCAAATGTCTCGGTGGGGTTTGTTTTCTATAAGTATGTCCATGTGTATTAAAGCAGGTGAAAGTATTACGTTTTAAATGTATTGATTTTTACATTAACCAGAGAAAAGTTGTTTGTTATTTTGAGGACCATGGTCATGGCTTATTTTTGTGGTTTCACTGTTTACCCCCCCCCCCCCCCACCCACCCACACACACAGGATATTATAGCCACTTTGTTTACCACGCTCCCTCACCTACCCTTGAACTTGAGCATTATGGATATCTATAGATTAGCCATAAATATAGAAAGATATCTGATCAGATATGAGATATCACAGAGAACAAAGATATCATCTGTGAATCAACGGTGAAACCCTAGAAGGGAATCATATCGACAGTTTGTTAGCATCCAAAACATCAACTACAGATAAGATCCAAGTGTACCGTTGCCTTCTCAAAAAATCTTATATTGTCTTTCTCGTCAGTTGTTGTGTTCTAACCTTAGACCCCTTGGGTGGAAATAGTCTGCTTGTATTGACCAGTGGAGGAATCAGTGGGAGATCTGTGGCTGACAGTTGATTTATTACCTCTTTTGTCTGGGCTGGTCTGCAGCATTGCACATGGCTGTGTCAGATGATATTTGTGTCTGGGATCTATGGGTCCTGTGTGTCAGGGTGGTTGCCCTCCAATTACAATACGTTAGAAGCCAACTGATATGTTATTATACCTCAAGGGTGTTTCCGGAGCGTCGTCTGGTTTATTTGTGTAGTTCTTCTTGAAGAATGTTTTAAACTCGAGGGTCTGTCAGTGATTTTTGCCTTACGCCTTGTAATCTCAGGCAAAAAGCCGTGTGGATGAATAATGAGATTTTTAAAGCTGAGCTGTTTCAGTAGGTGACATGAGTGTTTGGTGAAAAGCTAGTCTAAAATAGATATCTGATGAAGCATGTAACTTAATCGCTGTCTTCTGGTCAGCCATCCCTTTTACTCTATAAACCGGAGGTAAAGGAAATTGCAAAAGGTGTTTTTTTTTTGTTGTTTTTTTAACTCGGTGTGTCAGTGACAAGACTTTTCAGGCAAAAGAATTTGTGGGGTGTCTACTTCGTAAAAGCGAGGACACAGAAATGGAGAGTGAGAGCGAGAGAGAGGGAGAAAGAGAGAGACAGACCAGGTCCTGTGACCTTGCTTCTCGCCACTCTCAGGTCACTTAGCCGTTGCTGTGGTAATCATTCACACCAGCCAGATGGCATTTCCGTGGGCGCTCGTGAAAAGGACAGGTCAAGAGGGTCCCGCTAGGCGCTGAGCACAGGTCTCGGCCAGTAGGGAGCGGGCTTATGACATCCTTTTGTACAGTACGATGACTAGTGCGGAGAATGTGTCACAGACCACAGTAGTGTCGTGGTCATGGAAACTAGGCTGGCCGTGTGAGATACATTTTGGGGCGTCTCATATTCTGGGACGACTCCTTCCCATAACTAGAACTTGTGCGCTTATTAAAGCCCGTTTATCGGATGATAAAGGTGAGACTGTATAATACGATCCATGATGGCTTTTGTTGTTAGATATTTTGTTGTTAAATATTGCTGTGTTCGGTTGCTCATGGGAAGGTTGCATTTGCCAGATGGTTAATTAGTAAATCCAGCTTCACTCTGTTTGGGTGCTTGCTGGAAGATCCACCTGCTGCATGCGACAAGCATAGGAGATGTGTAAGCTGCTCAGCATGCGTTTGTCACGTGTGTACAGTCAAAGTCGGACCTGCTCCCCTCAGCTTCACTGGAACCAGAGCGGAAGTGCATCAGGTACGTCCTCCTCACGTTTCACGTTCAGGACCCGCCGGCAAGTTTGACACTTTCTCGGACGGAAAAAGGTAAAAGGTTGCAGGATGTTCTACATCCCGTAAACCCGTGTATCATCTAGAATGCCAAGTTTCCCATTTGTAAATACCACTTCATCAGCTGTTTGAGTGAAACTCACAAGTGGGACAAATGGTATTTCCCGGTCGGTTTCCACCAACACCTGAGCACAGGACGCTGGTGACAGGTTATTGCATCACAAAACGTTCAAATACGGACTGTGCCAGAACTGTCTTATAACTCTGTGTAAGCAGCACCTAAAAAAGATGCGTGATGTCGTGTTATGGAGGAAGTTTGTGTTAGCTGTTACACTCCCGTGTCGGTAAGTACTGTGCGACAGGGCGCACCTACAGTATACAGGCCATAGGACTTGGCAGTGATTCATGCTGTGGAGAAAATCAGAAAAGGGAAGATACTTCTAATTATCTAATAAATAGTTATAATCTGTTATAAACCTTTTGGTAATAACAGGATCTTGGAAAATTAATTCCGCTGGAATACATAACTGTATAGTTGACTTTCTCCTCGTCTATTTATCCATTTATGATTCCATCTCATAAGAGGCTAGATGACCACCCTGCAGTCGCTTCTGTTTACTGGTTTGCCATACTTTCCACAGGGTGCCTTGGGTCATTTCGTCACAGCGGTATGTGTGGGGCCCGGTTTTTCCGGGGCCACGCGAGTGAGATCGGCAACACAAGGCGGCGATCGGGCCGTGCTCTGCGCGACTCGGGCCTTTTGAGCTTCGGCTCCCGCCACGGGATTCTCCCCAACCGCGTTAAATTGCCCGTGAAAAAAAGGACAGGAAAAAAAAAAAGTAAAAATCAGCTTCAAATTTGTGCCCGTACGTGGCAGAGAGGATCCGTGTTTATCGCTGCTGTTGTTGCTGCTGTTCTTGAAAGGCACCAGATCTGGAATGGTGCGGAGACATTCTGGAGGGCAGCAGGGATTTGCGATGATGAAAGAGAGCCCGGGCGGAGGAACCTTGGATACCGTCAACAACGTTAAGTGGAAAGTGCCCTCAGAGAGGAGCATGAGGCATAACAGCACCACAGAGAATTCACACGGTAACACACAACAGTCGCGGCCCGCATCCAGCCGTAGCCACAATCCACGCGTTATTAATTATAACGACTACAAAGGAATACTGACTGTGTGCATGGCTGATTGGCACGTGAAACGTGTTCAAAAAGATGGCACACAGGAGAAGGCGGGGGGTTGTACGCTGGGCTCGGTCTCGGGTCGCGGGGCTCGGATCTCCTGTGAAATGACCGAATAAACAGGCGCGTGCGATCTGGGACGGTCCCCCCCCGCATCCACCGTGCTCGTGCAGCGACGACCTCTCCCTCACCGCGAATACCTCGTGTTCTCCAGCACAGGGAACAAAAGGGAGACGGAACACAAAGAAGAGAACCTTTACAGTGTGGGCAAATTGAGTCGCGAGATCCGGGAGCTTTGCTGACAACATGAGAGAAGAAGTGAAACTGACTCGAGCTTTAAGCAGTTTAACCTTCCTCTGTAGAATTAGTACTTGAGACTTCAAAGCAGATACCTCAGCATGCGGAGCAGAATGATAAACCGCTGTGGTTTTTTTTTCCCCCTTTCTTTCTTTCTCTCTCTCTCTGTCTCTCTCTTTTTGACGCAACAACGGGCGACTATTCATAGAGGAGAGAACAGGCCTGTCATAAAACGTCGGCTTAATCGCCGTGACCCTCCTGGGGTTTGATTTTCATACCTGTCCAGAGTCATTTTCTTCCCTTCACACCCACTGTTCCGGGACAAGTGCGGCTTCTTTGATACGGCTCTGATCTTTCTTTCTTTTTTTTTTTTTTTAACTTTATTTTATTTTTCCGGAATGTCGGCGTGGTGCTCCCCGCACAAAATCCCTGGCGCCCTCTCGGAGCCAGCGTAGTGAGGGGCTGACTGCCCCGACGAAGCGCGACGCTGACCTTCATGCTGCGCGGGGCCGCGCACCGGTTGGAGCGAAGCCTGGGCTCACCGCCCGGTGTGTAGCCATGGCGTGCGCCTCCACCTTTAAGCTCGTTTCCGCTCCCCGTATCCCTAACAATGTCCCCGATGCATAGATCCTCAATTTTTCACTATCGATTCCACCCTGGCGTGCAATAGTCCTTCACGCCAATGGCTTTTCGGCGTTTTTCATATTAATGCCTCATTCCCCGATGCTTGTGGGGCCCCGTGAGGGGCTTAGCGCCGGAGTAAATAACGAACCTTTAACAAAACTTTGGGGACACGTTAGTCCAGAAGAAGGGGTGGCCCCTCCGCGAAGCGGCGCCCCGCAACCTGCCCTGGCCCGACAGTGGCCCAGCTCACTGCCTTCCAGAACCGGTTGAGGCGGCGGGGCGGGAGCCGGCGACTCATCTGTATGAGGAGAAGGCTGCTTCTCTTCCTCACCGCTGGCAGCCAGAGCTCGGCCCACCGAGGCCATATTGAGCTGTGTACCTGTACAGCGGCCCTCTTTATTTGTTTTGACTGTCTGATGGCAGACGTATCGAGCACCAGCCTTTCTCGTTCATTTGGCAGGGTCCCTTATTGAATCCCCCCCCCCCCCCCTTCTCTCCACAGCCCACTCACACGGCTCTCTGCCTCACCCATATAAGCCCGCGCTTCACTCGCCGTAATTCAGCTCCCCATTGTACATTCTGCCCTTCAGGGATAAAAGGAGACCCCCGGTTGTGTGTGCGCACGCGAGTGTGTGTGCGCGCACGCGAGTGAGTGAGTGAGTGTGTGTGCGTGTATGCGTCTCTGTGTGGCTGAGTCTGTTTGTATGTGTGCGCGCGCTTGTGCATGCCCGTTGCGATTGCGCCAGTGCTACGCCGAGAAACAACCCCGGCCTCCCCCTTTAACGTGTTACTCTGTACGTTGTATTTGAATGCAAATCGCTGTTTTATGCTCTTCTGCCGCGGAGTGCCTCTACCAGATTGCTGAAACGTTTATTGGAGCGCTTTTTAGATTTGTGTTTCATGGTTATTTTGTTCACGCTTTACAAAATGTGTGATGAGCTCAGCTTTTTTTTTTGGATTCTTCGTTTCATATTCATGGGTGTCGCTAATCTAATGCCAGCGCCATAAACCAACTTCACCTAATGTATGGGAACGTTCCGGTTTCTTGATCGGAGATGTTGATGTAGAGGTAGGGCGCACAAAGTTGCGGGCGGTTTGTTAAACTTCTTTTTATTTTCCCCCGTGTAGTTAATTGTCCATTTTTGGCGTCCCGTAATCTAGCAGCACCTCAAACATTTTTCATCGTGAGGAAAGCATGTGCGATCTTTAAGATTTTTACACTCTCCATAATCTCTTTGAACGATCCATTTCTTTCCTCAGTTGAACAAAACCTCAGTTGAAAAGTCACGCCCGCTTCTTAAATCCATTCCTTTATTATTAACATAATAACGGTGTGTGTGTGTGTGTGTGTATATATATTATATTTTTATATATATATATATATAGCGCTGGAGTTGTGGTCCTGTGGCACAGAGAATGAAGTAATGGTGAAGATGAGGGTTTTGCGTGATCTCTAGCACACACACTCTCCTGGCTGCCGGGTTCACAGCTGCATTTATTGTGTCCGTGACTGATGAGCTGAATATGAGCCCATGACGCTCCCACTTTGCTCTCTGGTAAGCAGCCCCATTACATTCGCAGTCTATTGCCTTCTTGAACTGGGCAGTTGCAAAATAACATTTTCGTAATGAGCCCCCCAGTAGAAAAATGACGTGAACATCAGCGCTGACGTTTTGCCAACTGGGATGCCCCAACCAGCCATTGAATGCACAGGGGCAGCGGTAGCTCAGTTAAGGTACTTCACTTGTAATCAGAAGGTTGCTGGTTCAAGCCCCACCACTGCCAAGTTGCCACTGTTGGGTCTGAGCAAGACCCTCAATTGCTCAAGTTGTACTCAGTCATAATTATGTTGCTTTTGATAAAAGCTGGAAATGAAATGAAATTACATTAAATGAGTGCAGTCTGAGCATATCACCGGTAGGCCTGTGTTAGCATTCTGCTTAGAAGTGATGCAAATCATTGAAGGGTTGAGTAAGAATCAAATTGTGCAATCATGTTCTTAGGGACATAAGTCATGAATCAATCCACCTAATGACGCAGTCAGGTATTAATCATGCTGTACTGAGTGCAGAGACCTATGGATAGTTAAATGAGTGGGACTGTTAACCCAGTTAAATGGTTCAGACAAGAGCATACAAACACACACAAGCTGTGCGCTCTCTCACATGTCTCCTTCTGGTTACCTTGAGTTGCATGTTGAGATTGGGTTACTGATTAATTATGTTAAACACTTCATCGATTTGCAGTGTTTTGCGATGAAAGTGAATGATGCGGCGTTTTCGTGGAGTATTTAGACTGCGCGCTACGGCGGTCTGTTGGGTCGTGTCGCGTAAATCGGGGGGAGATCCCTGGTCCGTCCTGATCCGATGGTGAGTGTTCGATAAGGCAAGGCAGGGACAATATTTTCATTTCTCAAATGGCATACCTTTGTTGTTGTTGTTTGTGTTTTTGTGTGTTTGCGGCAGCTGCTGATGCATTGTGACTCGGCAGCCTCACATCTCATACAGGCTCCAAAACTCTTTATTGCAAATGAAATATTTTTCATTTCTAGCTTAGATCGACAGGGTCACAGTGTTTTGCATGATAATGTAGTGTCACGCCCCTCCCCCCATCCTTTCAGGGGTGAAAAGAAAGGATTGTTCAGGCATTTTTGAGTTGACTAATTAAAAAAATAAAGACAGGAAGAACAAAGCGTTGAATTGAAACGTTCCCATTCAAATCCCCTTGTTAGTAGCTCACTGCATCCCCCAACCCCCCTCCCTCCAGATGAATTTTATGTTTCTCTCTCTCTCTCTGTCTCTCTCTTTCTCTCTCTTGCGCGCGCTCTTTTGCAGTTTTCCCCAGACAGGTTCCATAGTGTTTTAGAGGGGATGGATTTAATTGCTCTGTGGGGATTGGTTGGTGGTGCCGGGCTCGGCTGTTTAATTAGTGTACCCTGCCGGGATTGGTTTAATGCTTCGTGATCTTGAAATTGTCTGATTGTTCAGCCCTCTGGGGACCCCCCCCCCTCTCTCTCTCTTTCTCTCTCTCTCTCTCTCTCTCTCT
>NC_137521.1:1615000-1625000 GCF_041902795.1 Electrophorus electricus | reverse complement strand
GAACAGAGAGGCCGTAGTAGGTCTTGTTGGTACTTTTACTGACTCACATGGGGAAATGCTTGTGTGCATGCACTATGTAGCCAGTAGCACTCTCTCTCTCGCTCACACGCGCACACACACACACACACACACACACACACACACACACACGCACTCTCCCCCTCCCCTCTCTCTCTCTCTCACACACACGCACATGCGCGCACACACACACACACACACACTCTCCCCCTCCCTCCCCTCTCTCTCTCTCTCACACTCCCCTCCTCACTCCCTTATTACAGTGCTCTGGAGGTTGGGCTAGCTTTTGAATTCCTCCCTGATTGCTTGCCTATAGCAAATAAGCTCTTCGTGCTGCTTCTTCAAAACTTGGTCCTCTTGTTAAAGTGCCCTACTTTTAACAAAGTGCTGCAATAAATCAGAACACTACTTTCCCCATGCATAGAGAAATAATAAATATGTACAGTACGCTACACTGTTATTTCAGAGCAGGGCGAAATAGGAATTAAGTGCGCGCGCGTGCGTTTTTTTTTTCCCCGGTTAGCTCTCACATGACAATGGTGTAATTAACCAGAATTGTCACTTCTGTGAGGCAGGCAAAAGCAGTCATTTAAAAGTAGAGCAAATATACAGTGGATTAAAATAAAGCTGCGCACACAGGGCTGTGTAGGTGGACCTCGCCAACTTGTCAAAGGCAAGGAATAAATCATGGCAGTCAAGCTGTGAATTTTTACTCCCTCCTCTCTCTTCCGGCCCGGGTTTAAGGAGAACAGCTCGGAGCCGAACCCCTCCGACGCCGCACCGCGGCCGCAGAGAGGACGCGGCGCAGGTCAGCGCGCAGGGCGCCCCCCTCTGGCTCTACAGCTGCCTCTCCACGTCTTCTCCAGCTCACCTGTTCCTCCGTAAAACAGACCTCGGTGACGGCATCAAATCAGACCAAATCCTGTTTTTTTTTCCTTTGGGCTTTTCAGGACAAATGCATTGGTGTTTTCCCATTTGGAATCGTTCTACTTAATTCATTTTTCCGAAATAAATTACAGCAAAAGTATATATATAACCGTGTTCAGTATGCAAAATCAATTGCAGAATTAGGAATATGATGTTAATGTTTTGCCCAGCACTTTCCAGCACAAACAGCCAACCCCTGCGCTGTTTGACCGGGGCCTGTTTGATATGCGCTGTGGTCTTTCGGGGGAGTCATTTTGCACCAGCGCAAACGAAACGGCTGCGCTTATTAGCTTGGACTCGGGCACGACCGCCACAGAGAGGGAGTCCGTTTGAAAGCACGGCCTCGGCCAGAGCAGATGCTGGGGGGTGGGGTGGAGGTCATGGCTTGCGGCATGGAGAAATCCCCCGACAGACTCGCACAGTTCAGCTCTTTTGATTGGCTCCCTGTTCCTTACTGTTGCATCATGTAATTGAAGTAAGTTAAAGGACTTTAAAGATAAAGGGACTTTAAGTTAGAGGTGCACGATATATCAGTGGCAGATATATTGTTTGCCAGTGAGGACAATTTTGAATTTATTGTTATCGGTTCAGTACTGGAATTTTGGCTGATTACTTTTAAAAATGTTTTAATTAAACCTTCAGTTTAATTTAGGTCTCATTTATATATTACTACAGTTGTTAAAATGCTAATAATCAGACATGGTTAGTGTTCAAGGTTAGTTTTCTTTAACCTCTGTAAAGTACAGCCTGTGTTTAGAAAAAAAAAATCACATCAGATTTATTGTGTTTTTTAAAGTTTGCTCTATATTCATTAAGCAAAGTGTCTAATGTTGGCAATTGTGTAGCTTTGCAGTTCTCGTTCTTTCTGGGTGCTGTCCAGCTTTGACAGAGGCGCACCGCCGGAGTCAGGGATGGAGAAGCAGGCAGAAGTGCATTTAAACGGAAAACCAAAAAAAAAAAAAGCAGGCTCGCCAAGCAAGCTGTGAAAAAAAAGAACGCAACGGTTAACCAGGCAAGCATCGAGGCTAGCAGCACACCGCAGACTTGGAAGCAAGCTAGACAAGCTCGAGTCCGCTACAGGGGCCGAGACGGCCCTGAACACAGGGACAAGAAGCACAGGCACACAGCAAACTATTAAGTGGGTTGGGGAAATCATTGGTGGGTGCAGATCGGTGATCAGTGTGTGCAGGTGTGGGTGGTTCCATCCCTGCTTTAAGTATTTCATTATACTTGTATGCTGTTGCGCAGGCACTAAGTCTGTTAAAGCTAACCAGGGTGGGAGTAGTAGCTTGCTGGTTAAGGTGCTTGACTTGTAATTGGATGGTTGCTGGTTCAAGTCCCACCACTGCCAAGTTACCACTGTTGGGCCCCTGAGCGAGACCCTTAATCCTCAATCGCTCAAATTGTACTCAGTCATAATTGTAAGTCGCTTTGGATAAAAGTGTCACTGAAATGCCATAAATGTAAATGCTATTAAGGGTAAATGCATCCTAAACAGAAATAATTAGTGCTGTTATATGAGATGTAATTTGTGAGCTATCAGCAGAGCTCATTTCTGACTACAAACAGAATCATTATCAAAAACACTTTATTGTTTAGCAAAATTGTTGAAAACATGCAAAGTCACGGATCTTTGTCCATAAATTCATTTTTGTCCGTAACCTTTCCAACATAAAAATAGAAGTGTACAGATGCTACTGTAAACTTCTTCCGACATCACACTACTAAATCAGTCCAAGCTTTAAGAGCTATTAATTTAGCATTGCATTTTGTTTTTTTGTGTTGTTTTTTTTTAGTGAAATACACTCCTATTTACAGTGAAATGTTACAAATTCCTGCGACAACAGAAGCTATCATTACAACCACCTTTCTGATATGAAAGCTGTAAACGTGAAGCTGTAAACGTGAAGAAAAGGACGTATGCTAAGAACATGGGAAATGAGTCAATGTACGCGTTCATTCTTTCTTGGCGCGCTTCTCTCGTTCAGCCCATCGTTACCGTACGCAGCAGTTTTGAAATATGTGCACTGCTGGCATTGCGCCTTCACTCAGCAGATCATTCTAGCCAGCAGATATTCCAGAATGTACTTTCCCTTTCTTGGGAGTCCGAACGGCCAGGCGTCTCTACTACGCTGCAATGCCCCTTTTTAGCCACTGCGGTTACCACCAGCAAAAGGCCTGCATCAGTAATCCATAAGTCCACGTAGTGTGGCACTGGGTAAGCATCGAGCTTTGACATCACATTAGCGAGTAGGTCCGCATCTGAATTCTTGTGACACACACAGGCCTGCAGCCAGACGGCCGCGCCGTTAGCAGCGCGGGCTCCCGTATTTATCAGGGCCTTCTCGGCTCCAGTTCAACAGCAGTGGAGTCTGGCGACGAGCACCCTGCGAGGAGGAGCCGGGATCTAGGCTTGGCGTCAGGCCACCGACAACCTCTTATTTACTGTCCAGATGGATGACTCGTTTTACGCACCTTATCGTAAAGCATTAGGATTTATAGCAGGTAATGGGGCAGAGGGGGTGAGCCCCAGGAGAGATGCTAATCGTAGCCCGCTCCGTCTCCTCCGGAGGAACGGGAGCTTTGACTCCAAGCAGGGACACGGTTTGTGGAACGCGAGCGAAGGCGAACGTGTCTGTCTGTCTGATTGAGATGGATCATGCGGACTGACTAATAAAGGCGAAAGGCCCATCCAAAGACTGATGTGGTACTAGTGGCCGTTTGGCGGTGAAGGCCTGCTCATGGCATGGATGTGGTCACAGCCTGCAGCAGGACAACACACCACCTTCTGGTGTGGGAGAGGGGAGGGGCCTTCCCTCAGCCAATGAGAAGCGGGAGGGGGCGTTCTCTAAAGTGTCAGTTACTGGTTAGATTGATTTATTTAGAAATATTATTTATTTAGAAATCACAATGTCTAATGTAAACATGACGAGGTCCCCAGGGAGCCGAGCGGATGAGAGAAATATTCAGCATGTGTGAGACGATTATACCTGCTGTGCACGAGTTCCTGCACAGATCATCTTCAGATGATGAAGATCGCATGGCGCAGTTGGTCTCCTGGTTGTTCTGTGTTAAGATTAAGATCCTTAATTCCATCCTCATAAAGTGCCACATTTGTTAGCTGTTTACTTTCAGAACTTAAGAGAACTTCACGTACAACACATGCAGCTTATTTGCTTTTTAGGTTCTTTGCTCGTCTCTGATTTGTGATAAAAGGAAGCATTTTGTTTTGATTTCTTTGACACATATACAACACTGAAGCTTTTGCTCGTTACGCCATTGCAAGAGCAATTAAAGTACGGCGTGTTCCCTCGTACAGCAGAGTGATTAAGATCAAACTCTGGGGTGACTTAGAACTTCTCAGCTCAGCGTACCAGACTTACGAAGCCCACACGCGGAAGGAGAAATATGTCCGTGTTACGCTATCGCTTTTGTTCTGACAAGTGCGCTCCCAAAGCCAGCTCTGTGCGTTGCACGGTGTAAATGGAAAATGAAAATTTCATTGTTGTGTGTGCTGTTTAATCCAATAACGATCTAATGTAACAAACTGCTCTAATATCTCTCAGCATACTTAATCAGAGCAGACTTAGCCCTGTCGCTTTTTATTAACCTCTGTTGAAATGGGAGAAGGGCTTCACTAATCTGTAATTGTTGGCTTTGGCAGTCTGAAGCTAAGTGCAAAGCAGACTTGGCAGTCGGCAGGAAAGTAAAGGCTTTATAATGGCGACGAGGGCCTTGCCGCTGTTTGAGCCTGTTAAATCTAATAACGTGTGGCCAGCTTTAAGGCCGGCCGCGTGGGGGGTAGAGCGAGATGGCTTTCTGTCTTTCTACACCCCCATCTCTCTCGTTTTCGTTCTCAATGGTGTGTGCACCCCTCCCCCTCCCTAGAGTGTGTCGGTTCTCATCCCCACAGGGAATTAGCAATGCAATTAAAACCTAATGACCTTTAAATCAAGGCTTATGCCATTCAGTGTGTCTGTGCATGTGTCCATGTGTGTTTGTGCGCAGAGCCAATGGGAATGAAGGGAGTCGTTCTGCATATCGTCCCCCTTAGGGAGCGCGTTAGCCCGGTTCGAGCTCACCTTGACGGTGGGCGATGGGCTTTGAATTCTCCTCTCTTTGATCACGCGAGATCGCTGACCGTCAGAGGTCTCGCGTTCGTGCTGTCTTGCCTTTTCACGCGGAGGGAAAACTGTCATGTTACAGCAGTGTAAACATTTGTGTGTATTCATCTTCATCTCTCGTAGGTTTTTTATTTTATTTCATATGCTGTGTTGCACAACTTTAAGACCTCGTACAACAGTCTCCGTGCAACCTATGATCTTATTTCAACTTTCTCTCTAGTAGTTCTCTAACCCCTTTATAATAACGCTCACACGGATGTATTTGCTTCCTGTAAACTCATTTTCACTCCGGTTAAATTCATTCAGCGCAGCATGCTTGGCACTTGACTCATCTCGTCTTTCGGGGTAGGACTGCGTCGGACTGCCGTTTCAAGGCCACTTCTTTCGCCACCTAAGCCAGCACTGTGCCGCATAGAGCGGGATACTCGGGCTGCTCCCAGATCAGCCGTGGCATGGCCTCTGGCTCCCTCGTCCCCATGCTTCTTAAATGCGCCATTTTAAACAGCCGATTAAGTGGCGTTTAGTTCTTGTGCGCCTCGCACCTTTTGTCATTGGCACTGTTCCTCACTCAGCTTCATTTATTTATTTATTTGTTTGTTTGTTTGTTTGTTTGTTCCCGTCAGAGCCGGAAGGGACGGGAACGGCGCTCCTATATGCAGATCGGAATTGTGTTTATTGGATTAGACGAAGTCGGGGGATAATTAGAGCGTGTGAAGCCCGGTGAAGCTGTCTGCTCCCCAACTGGTGAGAATGAGGTGCTGTCACATCCGCGAGTGGACCTCCACACTGCCGTGTCGCGACCGGGATATAGCCGTTGACACACTGCCTCCTATAGCCTTTTTCTCTCTCTAGCTACCTCCCCTAAATGCACACTTAGTTTATCCCCATCTTATCAAATCAAATTACGGCATTTTTACTACGTGCTCAGTGGCCGTACATAAGAATATAATGTGTCTATTAATTTGTAGTTAACACTGTAGGAAATGACTGTGCCTATTCAGCTTTTGGTGTAAGCGTTATGTATGACTAGTGCACTAAAATATCTGTTTTAGATTTAAAATACTATTTGGTAAGGCTGAAACCCAGTACATATTTAATTTACCTGACACTTTTATCCGAAGTGACGTACAATTAGGGCTGAGTACAACTTATGCAATTGAGGGTTAAGGGCTTTGTTCAGGGGCCCAACGGTGGGGTTTGAACCCGCAACCTTCCGACTCAAGTACCTTAACCGCTGAGCTACCACAACCTGAGACACACTCTTCCCTTCTAGCCCCGAGGCCCACTGCCTTAATATGTTAATATGTTGTTGTTGTTGTTTTTTTCGTCAAATCTACATATTCATGTGCTCGGTTGTAAAACACCAGCCTGTTTATGCTTTTGTCAGTGCGTGTGACTGACTGGTCATAATATGTAAAAGGAAGAATGCACCTTATGTGTCCCTGTAATGTGTTTGTGGTCCTTAGAGAGTTCCTAAGAGAGGCCAGACAGGTCAGGCCGGAGGTCAGACCTAGACCCTCCCCGTCTGCCCTGGTCGTCTGCGTCTGCCTCGCGAATATCGATCCCGCTGTTGTATCTCCTCCCTTTGTTTTCGTTTCTCCTATGCCAGTGTGTTCTTAGACCAGACTCAATTAGCTTCAAACCCCAGAAATCTGGTGTTCGCCATCACTCTGTTCTGCCAGGTCCTCTTCTCCTGCTCTCGTTTAGTCCTAGACCCTTTATTAAAGCTATATAATCTATTCTACCAGCGAGAAGTCCCAAGCAATTTAGTTCTTTCCCAATACCCCAGAGTTCCCTGTATCAATAAGCCAAAAGGTTCGGCATAATGAACAACTGCAGGCCTGGCTGAAAAACAAATACTTTTCTGTATTTAATATAGAGCGCGAAAGGCCGCTCGATGAAATGTCAATCTCGTTTTCGGAAGACGAAGCCTGATCTTCGAGAAGCTGGCGGTACGGCGGAATGCCGCGCGAGCTTCTGTTGCGTCCGCGTCCGCCGACGCTCACGGGCTGGCGGCGGCCGGTATCAGGCTAACGGTGGCGGCTCCCGGGCTAAGCGGCCTCTTTTGCGTGGCACGACGGAAGACGGTCGCGTTCTCCCGCCTCACGGCCCGCGTCAACCGGGTGAGACGGCCCCCGCGGCGGGAAGGCCACCCCCTGCGTTTAGGGGCCGTACGAGCTACAAGGGAGGAGCATGTCGGGGGTTAATTCCCAGAGCCGCTCTAGGGTGTCACCCCCTCATCACGCGGTGGCGGCGCACGCGGCTCGCCACTCGCGTGTTGTCATGGATACTGAAGCACAGGACCCGAGAGAAAGCGAACCAGGGATGAACGGCCGCCCTCTATATAGGATTCCTGTCAGCCGGCCTCTGATAGATGGCATTGATGGGCCATTTGTCATACTGTAATTGTTCCAGCAAACACGGAATACCCACTAGTATAAACAGTGGTCCGCCGCCGCGCTAATAAAGCAAGGAAGTGCGGGAGGACGCAGTGATACAGTGCCGCCCTCAGTTAAAGAGACAATGCCTCTTTTGTTTCGGCCCACCACACTGATTAGACGAGGGGAGGGGGCTCAAAAAAGGATCGGGGAGGGGGGGTGCAGAAAAGGATGGTGAGAGAAAATAAAAAAGGCAATCATATAGCAAACTGCCATCAGTCTTCCGTATTGACGTGGCCAAGCGGGGGAGCAGCGTTGATAGGCTTTGGAACAACAGTAGCAGCTTTGGGAGTGAGTTGTTTTCTTTCCTCTTTATTTTGATAGTGAAGTGCTGTCGACAACATATGGGGGGACCCAAAAAACCCAAAAAAGTCCACAGCCAAAGCGGAATATGGAGGCCAGCCTTAGACAGTCACTCTCTCTCTCTCACTCTCTCTCTCTCTCTCTCTCTCTCTGTCTCTCTACTTCCTTCTCTCTCTCTCTTTTTTTTTCTTTCTCTGGTAGATCTCACAAGAAAGTACAAATCAGGCCAAGTACAGAGGTATCATTTGTTTTTCGCTTGCATTAGCATTGGTTGCGCGTCCTCCTGGATGTCATTGGGAGCCGTCGGGAGAAACGCAAGCAGGCGCGCCGCGCTCGTCCTGTTCCCGGGAGCGCGCGTGGAACAGAGCCGGCCAGCCATCCGGTCAACCCAGTGGCACGAAGCAGGTTTCCCTAGCGCTGAACAGGTTTCAGGGCCCCTAAGCCCTCACCAGATGCACAGATCAGCACAAATGTAGATGACAATCCACCTTTTTTGTCATAATTGCACTAACGCAAGGGTTTAAATGTCTTCTTAAGTAATACGAACCAGCTACCGAATGACACTTTAGTTAATGCGTTGGATACACTCTTATAAATGTGTGCAGAGCTTTAATATAGACTGGATAACCCAAGCTATTTGTATACCACACAACTGAATACCAGACATGATTTGCAATGCAGAGAAATATATATTGATATATAAATATGGATCTAGTTTGGAGAACCAAATATCCCTATGGGACAAATGTCGAGCTTGTGTGTTTAGATATTTAGGTTCGGCATCAACCGCGGTCAGTAAATTTAATATTATTCTGGAAGTGAAATTCGTGGCGGCCTTCTTAAAGCTTTTAGTAGGACTGCCATAAATTTGATCTTTAGTTTAATGTTACAATATTATGTTTTTTTTATGTTATGTTTCGACAATAATATTTTATTCTTTAAATTTTAATGTTTGACTTTAGTACAGCTAGACAGTGCAAATGTATTGCTGTTTTTTTGATAGCACATTCAGTCCCCTAGTGTGTGTGTCAGGACTCATAATCCCTGTATCCTGGAGAAGTGTGTGTGTGTGTGTGTTGGGCTGGCCGCCACTGTGGTACAACCCCACACGTCTGTCCTAACGCAGCGTGGCCCCTGGAGCACTTTAACGTGACCCGTCCGCTCACCTCCTCTCTGATCGACAGATTAAAGCACCATTAAGTGTAATTACGATTTCAGGAGAGGAGTCAAGAGAAACTCACATTGTCAGAAATTATTCTAAATTGCTCAAGCACACCTTCCCCCCCCCGATACACACATTTAAATTTTACCCTTTTTGACTTGTAGCACTTTAGTTAGGGATGAAGTGTGCTTGTTTGCCTTCTGAAGACTTTAGATGTTGAATAAAGTTTGATGGAAAAGATAGACGCGAGGGCCGTCTTCACCAAACACACAACTTTCAAAATACTGTATATATACTGTACTCAATCACCTGTTTGAGTAGACATCATAAAACCGCTTGAAAATCTACATATCTGACAAATCAGAAACAAATCACCCCAAACCCTTGTAAACACCTCATGGAAAGCAGGTGGGGAGGGCCCCTCCTCTTGATCCGTAACCCCTCCCCCCGTACCGGACTGCAAACATATGCAAGGATGTGCTTTGTTACCATTTCATGGAGTCCTCATGCAGCCCAGTGCTACGGCCTAATTTCTGCGTGGGGGAAAAAAAGCCAAGAGCTTGTGAATTGGTTCAACATTAACTAAGCTCAGATCGTGCAAACAAAACTCCGAACAGCTTGGTAATTTGCTCGGAGCTGCAACCACGAGAAAACCCACACTTCCGCTGGATGGGGACTGGTCGATGCCATCATCTCAGCAGGCTACCAGGGCTGCACACCAACTTCTCTGCCGCGCTACATCAATGGCAGTATTTATTAGAAAACACTCCCATTGCACCTCTCTCTCTCTCTCTCTCTCTCTCTCTCTCTCCATCTCCCCCTCTTTCCCTCCTTCTCTCTCTCTTTCACCCTCTCCTCTCTGTCTCTCTCTGACCCCTCTCTCTCTCTCTCTCTCTCTCTCTCTCTCTCTCCCTTATTCTTCTCCCTTCTCTCATTTGGGTGATTATTACACTCTGGATGAGAACAAACAGTATCTCTACTTAATAATTCACATCACTTTCATCTGATATTCAGTTACCATGGGCAAT
>NC_137521.1:1592500-1610000 GCF_041902795.1 Electrophorus electricus | reverse complement strand
GGGGCCCTCGTGCGTGTGAGCGATGGCACGCGTGCGAGGATCCGATCCAAGCAGGGCTCTGATACATGGGCGATAAATGGATTGATTAAGAAGGAGGACGGTGATGGAGCGGGAGCTTTGTTATCAGCGCTGACGCTTCGCGCCGAGGTCAACCATCTATCACCGCGCCGACGGCCATGTTGGTTTGCTTTGGTAATGAGTGAGCTGACATTTACACAGAGCTCACCATCCGAACGCATCTCCGTCCGGCTGGCTGACCCGCTGATTACCTCGGAATCTTCACACTAGCAGCCGTTGAATCGGGGGAGAGGCGGGACAAAAAAAAACAAAAATAACAAAACGGAGCGGGTGGGTGCTCAGCCTGCTCTCCGTTTGCATACATCATTACAGGAACAATAAAAATCAATTGGACATCCCCGAGTAAATATAAACAAATGGGCGTTGCCTGCTCCAACCCACGTTCCCCCCGCCTGCCTGCCCCGAATACGAGATGGACGTTAAACAGTAGGGGACGAGCTCGCGGCGTGCGGGCAGTGTAGCGTCACATGGGCTGGGTTTCCTCTAAATGTGAGTGGCTAATGTGTGCAGAGCGCTCGGAAACAGGACGTAAAGATTTTTCTGCAAAGACTACAGCCCGTCTGAGAGCCGCTCCCTTACACGTCGTACGCAATATGTGCACGTGCACACATGTACATATGTGTACACACTCATGCAAACATGCATATGTGTGAACAGTCACACTGACACGTGTTTGGTCGGTCTCTCTATCTCGCGCTCTCACACACACACACACACACACACACACACACACACACACACACACACACACTCCCAAAGCTCCCCATGCTCCTGCCATGGGCAGCTGTTGAATGGTGGTGTTCAGATTGGTGTGGACACTAGGGATGGCTTTTTATTGGCTGTGGGAGAAGAGCTGGTTGCTCAAGCGCTGCAATGCATAATGCGCGTGCACACATACAGACACACACCCTCACACAGCATTAGATCACACACATACACACACACACACACACACCCTCACACACACCCTCACACAGCATTAGATCACACACATACACACACACACACACGCACACACACACACCCCCTCACACAGCATTAGATCACACACATACACACACACACACACACACCCTCACACACACCCTCACACAGCATTAGATCACACACATACACACACACACACCCTCACACAGCATTAGATCACACACATACACACACACACACACACACACACCCTCACACAGCATTAGATCACACACATACACACACACACACACACACCCTCACACAGCATTAGATCACACACATACACACACACACCCTCACACAGCATTAGATCACACACATACACACACACCCTCACACAGCATTAGATCACACACATACACACACACACACCTTCACACAGCATTAGATCACACACATACACACACACACACACACACACCCTCACACAGCATTGGATCACACACATACACACACACACATACACACACACACACATACACACACCCTCACACAGCATTAGATCACACACATACACACACATACAGACACATACCCTCACACAGCATTAGATCACACGGCACATTTGCTTGGTCCTTGTCAGAACCATTTCTGTACCTTGAGGAAACCTTCCAGCGCACTTCCTTAACCCGTCACACAACTACACCTCGCGCGGAGCAATCTAAATATTAAAATATTAACGACCTTTTAATGTGTCCGTGACGTGTTCTTCAAAGAGTGGATCTGGTGTGTCTTGAGCCATATCTGCTATTTTCTTATTCTGTACTCTTCCTGTGTCGGTTCCGTAACCTTGCAAGCAAGCCCAACATCCCCATTTCAAATGTACATCTTCGATGTAGGTTATATTCCCAATCTCAGCGCTCCAGATACATTTATTTTTATCTCAGATGAGGAATATCGCACTGCTCGCACGTACCCGCTCAATCACACACACACACACACACACACACGAGGAAGAATAAAGGCCACCCAACTCTGACAGGTGGCCCGGGCTGGTGTCGCCAGCCCCCTGGGGCCCTCTGGAGCTCAGGCTGCGAGCACAAGAGGCCGGGCCTGCTTCGGCATGACACAGGTGGTGCGAAACCCGGCCTGAAATATTCACGCGCTCCCGGCTGCGGCGCTTTGATCTCCTCGCGCAGTCGGCACGGGAACTGTGGTTGGGGGTGCGGTGGCGGAGAGCAGGAGCACAAACAGGAAAAAGGAGCACACCTGAGGAGCGAACAGATTGACATTTTATTAGGAGAGAGTAAACAATGGTAGGTTATCCATGTTATCCGTCGCTTGGTAACCCCTCCCCCAACCGCCTCACGAAACTGGGCCAAGCCTTCGCCGCAACTTTGCAGAGGTAAAACTCTCGATTTGGCGCAGTTTGTTATGGATTGTCATGTCAGCGGCCCCAATTTATATTCCTCTCCTTACCCTAGTTATATTTACTCTGCAATAAATTTTGGGAAGACATTGGTTTGTTTATTTATTTCTTCCTTTCGCCCACGCAGGGTTGGACTTGCTGGGCCGGAGAGTAGCCGGGACGGGCGGCGGCGCCCGCCTCCGAAAACCCGCCGTCTGTAACCACATGTAGAGTAGGAACAGCGGACCGTAATGATGCAGTATGCATAATATCCGCAAACTACGCATCCGTTGGTGCACAAAATGTGCGTTTGCGCGGAGCGGCATTGGGAGACCGACTAGGGTTGAATTAAAATCACACTCAGAAAATTAACACTGGAATAAAAACAGCTGCAGACCATCCAGCAGTGCCGTTTCTTCCGTTTTTGTTCAGCTGTGAATCAGACGGGCTGATCAGAAGTGTCCCTTGGGTAGGGGTCCTGTTCACTGGTTGATGAGAATCAGGCAAAATCTTAAGCAGCCGTGTGTTGGCACAAAACATTAGGCCTTTCAAACTACTGACCATGCACAAGAAACCAAAACAAACTCGTGTTCTTGACAATAGCAGACCGCTTTCTAGATCATGGATGACCGCAGCAGTGGATAACCAAACTACACTTTTGACTATTGAACACAAGACTGTCCTGGAATGTGAGCATAGATGCGTCAGTGACTCCCATAAAGAATGACCTTGGAGAAAAGGGTTTACCAGAAGGTGCCAACCACTGGTAAAACTTAAAGGTCAGACTACTTATAGACTTCCAGACAATGACAGAGATTAAACTGTACTAGATTGATAGAAAGTGTGGAGTGAAAGAAGAGGCACTACTCATGACGTCTCGTTATCGGTGTAAACACCCTTATATAAGGAATTCTTCTCCTGAATCTCAATGTCATTATTTCAAATCCGGCATGATGGAGTACACAGCCATGGAGAAAATAGTCTCACTAACGAATTGCTTACATGCCTGTGCCATATATTAGTTTGAACGGTATTCGCAGGGAAATTCTCTCCACATACAGATAGAACTCTGGAGCAGGAATGTGGTGCGATCTCCTTTCTCTCCTGTTTGCCTGAAACTTTTCTAATGAAACCAGAAGGAACGGGAATGTGTGTTTCCGATAGCATGCTGATGGTTTTGCCTTATTAGAAGTGCTAAAACTCCTAAATAAAGTGTGGCGTGACAGCTAATGGCTGACTAGAGTAGTCACACCTACGCTGCGGTTCGGAACACGGGCGCGCTGCTCGTCACACTCTTTAAGATCCGCGTCCCCTCATAGCCTGCACAGAGGCGGAACGAGTGACCGGAGGTTAATTATTCGGGAAGGTTTCCCGGCCTCTGCCGGCAGCTTCGGGAGAGTGTCAAAAACGAGGCTTTCAGGGATGGCACCCGGAAGCACCGGTGGTGTATTATGTCCCACAACACAGAATATGCACACGGCGGGGTTTTTGTCTGACATAAATTGGCGTTGGCACGATCGTGCCCTTCGGGTTGGGGAGGGGGGTGGTACAGATGCATGCGGCATTTTGAAATGCATTTATGCTGCACTACTTTTTTCTGTGCTTTGAATTTTGTAATTTCCTTTAACAGCGCCGGTGATGGCTTTGGTCACCATCCGGCACGTCACAGTGCGCGCCATGAACGTATCGTCCCTCCACTTATTACCACACCCTTCAGATGATCTCGTTTGCACAGACAGGTCACATACGCAGAGTCTTCAGCCCTGGTGTGTGTGGCAGCCTACAGTGGCGGGAAGCCAGTCCCCCTGGGCCCACCCAGGCCAGGGCAGATAAGGGATCATCTTCCATCTCTGCCAGGGCTGCTAGCCAGCATCCTGGATCCTGGATCCCCCCCAAAAAAGCTGAGAGTGGAACCCCCCTCATAACACACACACACACACACACACAACACACAACCCTTTTCTCATCAGTGTCAAGGGTATGGGGATTGAACCTGGGGGAGGTGCAGGGGAGCGTTGCCAGTAATAATGTCAGGAGGGGTGGGGGCAGACTAGACTGCAGCGATCGGCTGTATTGATTGTGTTGATTTGATTTATTGATCGATCCCCTCTCAAATGTGCTGTCTTAGGAGCGGCACTAATCTGAAACAGCTCGGGACGATCTCCTGCCTTACAGAGAAATGGAGCAGATAAGCAGCGTACGAAAAGAAACTACACTTATCTTCATCACACACCAGCCCTTCTGCTCTTCCTTGCTGCAGCTTGTGTGTGTGTGTGTGTGTGTGTGTGTGTGTGTGTGTCTGCCACAAGTCTTTTTGTTTGCTGCCTTCAAGTCTGAATGCTGTTGTGTCCCTGCGTGTGGGTTCATGTGTCAGTGCATAGATAATGACCTTGTGCATGTCAGAGTGCGCACGCGCAGGTCTGCGCGAGCGTGCGCAAGGTCGACATGTAGGCTTGGCTGCATGTGTGTGTATAGATTGTGGTTTTTTGTGGATTCATGTTCTTTTGTAAACGTGTGTATCTTTGTGCGAGTGTGTGTGTGTGTGTGTGTGTGCAGCAGGGGTTTGGAGGCAATGCAGTCACCAGGCAGAACAGAGTGGATCTATAAATTGATGGAATTCAAAGCCTCCAGCATCGATTACCATTATAACAAACAGCAGAGCCCAGAACGTCTGATTATTTTTAGACAAAGATTCTGTGCTCTCAGCACCAATATTCTGCTGATGCTGTCACACTTCCAGACATCTGCCTATGATTGCAATTAGATGGGATACAAAAAGAAAAATAATACCTCCATCTGCATTTTTCCTTTTTTGTCATTCCCACCCACTCCCACTTTTCTATTCCTCTTTTTTGTGTGTGTGGTTCCTTTATGCTGGTGTGACTACTCTTGCTCACTGGGTGGAACCAAATGCTGTCTGCTGTTCCAGATGTCAACATCCCCCATTTTGTGTTGTCATCAGCTTCTGGGGCAACATATTTTGTGGCGATCAATTGTACAGATGATCAAGTGCTAGGGTACGTCTGAAGGTTACTGCCGCAGAGTTTACATCTCCTGTTATTATGCACTTCCTGTATGTGTTTTTCCTCTATGATGATAGCAGGTCTGTGATTCTGCTACTAGCTCGGTGATCTACCAAGTACCATGTAGCTCCGCCTACCAATCATGATTATTCAGTAGCATGCTCATCATTCTCCATTCTGGTACCCCCCCAATATCTTTTCTCCTATTTGCATATTCAAATGGGTTGTAGAGTTGTTTGGCCACAAAAGTGCGTCAATTCCCAGCATTAGACTTGCCTGACAGACAGGGCGACCAATGCTGGCCTCAGCAAGCCAGTGTGTGGCCCTGCCTCCAAGATGGCTCCTCCCACCCCCATGCATTCATTACGACCGGATGTTGGCCTGTCGCAGGCTTAATGACAGGGCCTCCACATTGACCCAGATCCCTGCCACAGAGCAAGAGTGCACCTTTTTCACACACAGCCCACGCTGCCTACGGCTGTCTGCCGTTTCCACTCCACACACTGACGTGAGCGCGTCTTGTGCGAGTGCGTCCACGGGCGTTTGAGTGCCTCTGGGAATCGAGAGTGCCACGCTTCCGTGCCTGGTTCTCACGTGCGAAGTAATTGTCTAGGTTGGGAAGACCCTGACTAACACGCACCATCACACACCGCACACACCGGCGCTAACGGGCAGCTCGGAGACTCGGCGCGCCACGCGGGAGCGTGAAAACGTGCTTTCGGCGAACGGTGCCGCGTCAGGTGTGTCTGATGCCTGTGTGCGCAAGAGCAAACGAAATGAGGGGAAAAGAGGTATCAACAACAACAACAATAACAACAACAACAACCCAGAAAAAGATCTCCAGAGGTGAGAGCTAAGGGGGTTGTTTTCAGCCGTCGCGGTTAGCCCCTGTCTGTGAAGATGGTGCTTGGGACGCCTCAGACAGCAGAAGTGTTTAAAATATTCCTTTACACTATTGAACGAGGGTTAAAACACATGTCAAGCGCGCGTGCCTGTGATCTTAACGCGCGAGGTGTGTGTGTGTGTGTGTGTATATATAGCACCAGTTATGACAAGGGCCATGCTCCGGCTCATTAAACCGAGAAGTCGCTCAGACGCACTTATGTCGGAGTCTAGTTCAGGCGCGCAGCCGAAGACGGCGCGCACGACGAATGCAGGGCTCTCGTTTTTTGGAAGTGTAATTTTGGAAACGCGCTCTCTATGACCGCTGCGAAGTTGAGAGACTGCGTTGCCACCGCAAACCTCCTGCCGACGGTGTGACTCAGGAAGCGGCGCTATAAAAAGATGAAGATGGCTATTTGTGATCTTGTAGGCCGTAGACAATTACTGGTCTCGGCCGTGTCCGTCACCCAAACACCCCCTCACCCGCGCCGGGCACGTCAGTCAGATAGATTAGCTGCTCTGAGGGCGCTTAATTCTAAT
The DNA here is from genome assembly GCF_041902795.1 of Electrophorus electricus. Lineage (NCBI taxonomy): Eukaryota > Metazoa > Chordata > Actinopteri > Gymnotiformes > Gymnotidae > Electrophorus > Electrophorus electricus. Next base: position 1,603,160 of record NC_137521.1, on the reverse strand, counting down.
AGAGGTTGAATCAGTCATCCCAGGCCAAAAACTCTCTTAAGTCCCTCAACAATTATGGCTTACCAGAATCATATAAGTTTCATTTAATAAAAAAAACTGTTGAAGCCTAATATTCAGCTTCTGTAGTGTGTATTATTTTTTCAGTTGGATACTTTTCTGAAATTTGTCAGCGAGGGTTTAAATGCCCCAGTGCACTCCAAATTTAGTTTAAAATCGTACATAAACGTGCCTTCACGGCAATCAGAGCTTATAGTTGGGAACAAAGTGCGGTATATTCACACATATCCCAGGAATCACAAGAGGGTTGCGCTGGCATTCCTATCCTGGCATTCCTATCCTTTTAAAACTGGTAAATTCATTCTTTCACAAATCTCAAACAGACAAAACTGACCTTCTCAAACACCAGTACCAAAATCTAATTTTATCAAATGTGGGCGGAAAAAATTAAAACGCTTAAAATATCCTTAAAGCAATAAGCACAGTGTCTCAAATCTACTGGTTTTTTTTTTTCTTTTTGTCCTCAGGTTTTCTTTTTCTCCCATTAGATAATTTTCTAAATTGCCTTTAAGTAAGACTGCAGATTAATTAAAACCCACTGAATTTAATTTTCCATGTCATGTATGAATTCGGTACAGTAATTGAAAAGGTCCTCCCTCTCTCTCTCTCTCTCTCTCTCTCTCTCTCTCTCTCTCCATCTCTCCTGGCCTTCCCTTGTTCTTCCGCAGTGGTTGAGCGCCACGACCTTTGACAGGAGGAGTCGAGGGAGGGGGGCGAGGGTTTGGGAGGTGCTCTGTTGGCATGCGCAGAACGAACGGGAAAAGCAGATGGCTGGTGCCGACGGCCGTGTTCGGTGGACGCCGTTAAGGGACCGTCCCGGCCGCCTCCCGTAAGGAGACGAGCTCGGCCGGAGCGCGTAAGAGCTGCGGGCCTCTCTCGCGGGGCGCTCGCGGGGCCAGGCGTCTGCTGGGCGTGAGCCGGGCTTGGCCGGGCTTTCCAGACAAAGTGCCCTGCCACAAGTGTTGGTGTGTTGATCAGTGGGTATTTTCTGTTCCTCGGTGCGACCGTTTAATCTTTCTCCTTGGAGCGCGCTTTCCCTTTCAAAAAGTGGCGCAGCGAGGGTCCAAGTGTCACCGGGGGACGCAACGAAACCACAGAACTGGGGGGGGGTTAAGCACACGCGTGCTCTGTGCTGTTCGTGTGCACACGCTCATGCCCCCCACAACTCTCTCTGTCTCTTCCCCCTCACACCCAACCTCTCTCTCTCTCCATCTCTCTCTCCATCTCTCTCTATATTGTGTACCTCTCTCTCTCTCTGTTGTGCATCTCTCTCTCCCTCTCTCTCTCTATTGTGTACCTCTCCCTCCATATCTCTCTCTCTCTCCATCTCTATCTCTATTGTATACCTTTCCCTCCATATCTCTCTCTCTCCATCTCTCTCTCTATTGTGTACCTCTCCCTCCATATCTCTCTCTCTCTCTATCTCTCTCTCTAGTGTATACCTATCCCCCCATATCTCTCTCTCTCCATCTCTCTCTCTATTGTGTACCTCTCCCTCTCCATCTCTCTCTCTCTCTCTCTCTCTCTCTCTATTGTGCACCTCTCTGTCCCCATCTCTCTCTCCATCTCTCCCCATCTCTCCATCTCACAAACACACTCTCTTTCTCTCACCCTCCCTCCCTCCTATGGCCGTTGCAGAGGTATCGATTATTTCAGATACTGATTATCTAAAGAGCCTTCTGCTACTGTAGGCATTGGGTTTATTCTGCTTTAATTATTTATGGGGCTGGCGCTTACAGTAAGCTGTTGCCTTCTATCAGATCATGAAGGATTATACCGTTAATATTCAGCAGTGTGTATTTATTTATGTACACACTAAGATATGTTTATGACTGTTGGCAGCCCTCTCTAAAGTCTCTCTCTCTCTCCTTCTCCCTCTCTCTCTCTCTCTCTCTCTTTCTGTAGAGGGAGCTAAATTCAGTGGCGGCACAGCTGGCTGAACGACAGGAAGAGAGTGAGCACTCCCACAAGCACCTGGTGGAGCTGAGCCGTGAGTTCAAGAAAAATGTCCCAGAGGTAAGGGGCCCCGTGTGTGTGCGCGTGCGTGGCTGTGTACACATCTCATGGTTTAAAAAGACATTTTTCTTTCCCTTTTTTTTTAGTGAACTTATTTATTTAACCCTTAATCCTTTTTAATGCACTTCAGTGCAGATTCCCAGCTCGCCCTGACTCAGCCGTTAGTAATCACCGTGAAAGGCGTGTGGAATTCATTCACTCATTCTGCAGCTAAACGTACATTTTAACTGCATATCACCATCTAGCCAACACACAAGTATTTCTGTACTGACATCTAACAACACTCCTGCCTTGTGAGAACGGAAGCCCACACACACACACACTTTCTCCGCCTTTATCCCCGCGCCTCTCCTTTAATTCCTCATTTCCCCTTTAATTCTAATCCTTATTGAAGTCACCGATTCCTCTCAGGTAAAGGTGAGCAGGGAATAAAGCGCGTGTCACGCACCTCTCATTATACGCCAGATGACATTTTACGTTTCTCCTCGTTAGCACAACCCCCCACCCCCCCCGCTCTCTGTGCTTAAAGCCGTTTAACGCTTCAACATTAACCTCCATCAAATTCTCCAAACTCGAACCGCAAAGCTCAATTTGCACACCACTTGACACAAATGTCATCAGTGACAATCAGGATTTACGACGCTAGCGCACTTTTGAGAGTTAGGCTGCTCTGCTAGGCTACAGGCCCCTCTGACGCAGATTACCACATCATTATATACGATCGCACCCCTTCCCCCACAGTCTGTTTCAGAATGATCTTGGTATACTATAGCAGATACTGAAGTGATGGCCAATGTGAAATACCGTTGCTGTCTACCAAACCCATTTCAAGCTTAAAGGAAATATTGTTATGTTCAGACTGCTACAAAGCCAGCACGGTTTTGTGCGTTCACGCTATGGCCGATGCCTTATTACTTTTGTTTGTTTGGTTGACCAGAATCGTACGTTAGCTGTCGGACCCGATTAAAAAGGCAAACGTCTGCGTCTGTACCAAGGTCGTCGCGCGATTCATTTTGATGAGAAAATTCCGATGCCAAGAAACATCGGCGCTTATGGGATGCAACTTTAAGCAAAGGCCATCGATTCTTTTCAGCATCGCAGGATATTGATCGAGAGTGTAGTGTGATCGGCACGGAGGTGCTGGAGAATATTGTAGGGGACTGTGATTCTGCCCTCGCGCAACCCAGTAGCCTGCGTCATCTGAACCACGTGTTCGGGAAGGGGAGGGGCTTGTTGTCGCGGCGAGCGGAACGCCACGAGGGAGGCATGGGAACGCACCCCTGAGTTCCAAAGTCATTTGGGCCATTCTTATCCCATTTTGCCATAATTCAGGGATTATTCGGGGAGGGAATCCCTGGGTGTATCGGTCCTGTTTTCAGATAATACTGCTGCCAGTTTTACTTAACAACGCACTGAAGATCTTATTTTCACCGTTCAGTGGAATGTTTGTGTGTGTAAATACTTTCGACACATTTTTTTACTTTTTTTTTTTGTTTGTTTGTTTGTTTTTGGTTTCTGTACAGGAAGTGCGTGAGATGGTTGCCCCTGTCCTCAAGAGTTTCCAAGCCCAGGTCAGTGGCGACCCTGCGCGAGACCGCACTCCACACCACACAAGGAGTTTTGAACTGGACCGTACAGATTAACCAGTGAACGGCTGAAATTTCGAATGAAGCAGCCAAGCAGTAAAGTGGCCCCTGCTAAACTCCTCCAGAGTCAAATACACTGAACCCCTCTTGAGTGTATCTGAACCCACTCAGCTTTGAACTCGGCAGTGAGCTTTAGCACATTAGCACCCCATACGTTTGCATGGCAATAGAAGATGACGTCTAGCAGGCAGGAGCTAACCCAGAGGCCGCCGTACCGTGCTCTTCGCTGAGAGCATAACGTCATCCGCATCTGCGTTGCACATCCTTATTGACCGGTATCACTTTACCGTCAGACTTGAGCAGCATCTCCTCTCCATTAGAATGCTGAAGTATCGGGGCCTCGGTCTGCCCCCCCCTGTCTCACTCACTTCCTGTTGTGATGGTGCACTCTGCGTCCCTCTGCCGTGCTCCCTGTCGGGGAGAGTCATCTGATCTCCACCCAGAAGCCGACACTGCAGCCATTAAATGAAGACCATAAATCATATTTGCGAGACTGCTCCACGCTCCACAAAGCACAGACGCATTGAAATGATACCGCAGATACGTTTCCAGCGCCCCCGTCTCACGAGGAAGGATGCGACGCTAAATATAGCCGCGCCGCGCGGGGCAGGTGCGAGCGCCGCGGCATTTCCCGGGCCCCGCGCGAAGGAGGCTCGCGGCCATCAAGGCCAGCGCGAGCGTCTCCGTGTTATGGCCGGGCACGTCCATTTGTCAGACGTCCACAGCAGGTGTCGCGTAGGCCCCAGTAGCAGCGGAAGGCGCCGGTCGCCGTAGCACGTTTTGCGACCTTTGTTCCGACCGGAAAAAAAGAGGCGGTTGTGAAAGTTTGGGTCTCTTTAGTTAATGAGGGTATGCGAAGATGAAGGAGGAATCCTTCATCGCTGGGCAGGTGGTTAGTATGAGCGTGTGCACACGAACGACACGGAGCACGCGTGTGCTTACCACCCCCCCCGGTTCTGTGGTTTCGTTGCGTCCCCCGGTGACACTTGGACCCTCGCTGCGCCACTTTTTGAAAGGGAAAGCACGCTCCTTTGAAGTGCCTGCAACATGACAGGTTCCTCTTTTCCTTTTCTGTTTCATTCCGCCGCGTCCCCTCCCACTCCTCCCCTCGCTCCGCGCGCGGCCTCGCCTGCTAATTATCGCTAACCAGCCGGCTGATGAGAAACGCGCCAGCGACCTAGATTCCCCAAGTGTTCGGTTGCACCAAGGGTTAATCCCCGCGCTGGTGGCTGTCATTGGTCGCTTCCTCCCTCTTCCTCCTCCCTCCCTCCTCCTCCTCCTTTTTCTTCTTTTTCTTCTTCTTCATCCTCCTTTCTCTGTTCCTGGGTGGAAGTGAGCTAATGAGGTCCCGTCAGAGACGGGGAGAGGTGTTAATTTGGCCTGTGAAGTCGAAAGGAGATTAAGGACAGTGAGGAGCGGAGTTTACGGCTTAAAATACATCTCTGTCCTTATTAATCCAACGGCCCTGGGAGACCAGCCGAGCTTTTTGGTTTTATAATGAAGAGTGTCTTCTAATGAAGGTAATTTTAATCAAATTTACTGGGAGTTTCACCCGAGCCTGGGAGAAGGCATCTGAGTAGTGTCAGGTGCAGCCTTTGGGCCACTCGGGGAGGAAGTCCTTTTTTCTCAGGGCCGATCAGAGGCGGCGTCTTCCAGCACCTGCGCGCGTGTTTGGGCCTCTTTGATGGCAACCTCTCTCCTCCCCTCGAGAGGGTCGTCACGGCAAAACGCAAATCGCGCGCAAGTGCTCACCTTTGCACAAGAAAATGGGCCGGAGAAGGGCGAGGTGGTTTGGTGCCGTCAGGCCGAAATTAAACAATCAGCTAATTTTTCTCTCTCTCTCTTTCTCTCTCTCTCTCTGTGTTGCCTGTTGGTGTTCAGAAGGAGAAAACACCAGCGCAGGGCCCTAATTACGGAAACTTGCTTTACAAAGATAATCCGAGGAGTAATTTAGCGTGCACAATGAGAGTTGTGGCGCGGCGCAGATGGAGATTCTGATAAATAGTTTGTAACGTGTAATTAGCGACTCCATTCGGTTTCATGCCATTAACCCCTGCAGCCTAGAAATCATCATCTCCCCTCATTACCAGACAGGGAGGTGCAGGATCCAGCTGTCTGAGCGCACACACCCAGACCTGCCATTTATCTAGCCCGGCACAAACGCCACGCTCGCGGGGATTCTCGCCAAGACACCTGTTTTCTGGGTCACAAAGGCCCCGGGAATGCGTTTCAAGGTGCAACACATCTGAAACTGCTTTCCGCGGTGAATTTTTAATACGTAGGGAGGATTCTTGCACATTCATGCACATCAGTGGAAAAGAAACAATTTTTTTTCCTTTCTTGAATATTAAAAATGAAATGACAATAAAGCACAGTTGCTACATGGCCTACATATAGTATCTGCATGTGCCTGAGTCTTCCTGTCCTTATGCAGAAAAGCCAGTCAGGACTGTTAACGTTCCGACAGTATAGCGGAAACAGGACGAGAGAGAGCACGTTTCCTTATGTTAACGTGCGGTATTACACTGCGCACTCTTAGAATTGATTGAATATGCTTGACTAAGATGAATATTCCGTGTCGGTGTTTTGCATAAAGGTGGGCTGGAGCAAAGTAGCCGCGGAGTTTCCCCACTGAAAATCAAACCGATATTGCATGTGATCGGCGGTCTTTCTCCACGTTGAGAACAAACTGAGACACAGTCCCTTCCGGGATAAGGTGCCTGGTACCCTGATCCTTTGCTCTTCACTACAATCCTTCCATTCTGCCAGCGGGGCCCCGGAACGGCCTGTCGGGCCCCCCGACATTCCAGGTGAAGCCGCTCGGTCTTTGATCATCAGACGACGGAGCCGACCGGTCCTTCCTTCTTTTTTGATTAAATCCTGAAGGAAATGATCATTCATCCAGAATGTATAAATATGTTATGAATCGCAGAATAAATCAGTAAAGGGACGACAATTAATTATGCCGGGCCACGTGCGCACGTGTCGAAGCGCGATAAAAGAGGCGTCACGTCGCCGGCTTCTCCAGTCGGGACGGGGGGAGGCGTAATTACCTCTCCGCTCGCGCGGCCGATCTGCTGGGGCCCGCGGTTCCAGCGGGCCATAAACCTTTTCCCAGGCTAATTGTCGTAAGGGCGTTGTGGCAGGTTCATAGCCCCACGCCTGTGAGGAAGAGCACTCTGGCCCACTCGCCCATAAAGTGCCTCTCTGGGAGCAGCACACGGAACCGCGGCGCAGGTTGAGGGAGGAGGTGTGGTCAGCTGGATATGGGGCATACGAAGAGCGTGTGTGTGAGGCCGCGAATCTGCACGTGTGCCAGCGTGAGGCAGTTTCTCATAAAAGAAGCTTTGAAATAAAACGATGAATCTGAAAAAGCAGATTACAAATGTAGTCAGTTGATCCCAAAATCGCCCTCTCAGCTTCAGTGCGGGTTAACGGCGAGAACAGGAACCATATTTCACTCCAACTCTCCTCTCTTTCCTGTGTTGTGTTTTTTTTTTCCGTCTTAACACAAGTATGGAAGCCTTGTCACAAATGCCGTATGCAATCACCTCACCACACCTAGCGTATCCCACCTGTTCTCTCTCCTTTTTTAAAAAAATTTCTGTGTTAAAAATAGTCTTTTATTGAGAAAAAACCCCAAAAAACTTACAAACGCTTCCAGAGACATTAGCCTGTTAGTCAGAGCACACATGCTAATGCGTTAGCACTAGCGCGGCCCCGAGTTGCCAGGGCGTCCCGTCACGCTGTCCTGTCTGTGGAGCTGATATGGAGCGAGGCCTCAGCCTGGGGACTCTCCTGTGTCCTCACCCACGTCCTGCGCGTGTTAACGGGGTGTGAGCCCCGCACTATCCGCTGGTGGGAAACGGTCTCATTTTCACTCCTCTCATCTGTTTCTCTCTCTCTCTCTCTCTCTCACTCACACACACACACACAAACACAAACACACACTTTTTTCTCTCTTTCTCTCTCTCTCTGTCATCCTCTCCTTCGCTCTGTTCTTGCAGTAGAGGGTTCACACGTGCACTCTCCAAGACCAGGAGCGGTGCCATCTGTTATATTACTTTTAATAAAATCACCCTTCCAGAGTTTTAGTGAGGGCCGAGGAGGTCTCCATCGGAGCTGAACCGTGTCACACGCCCCTAAGAGGCGCACGCAGAGCGTGTCCATTGGTTGTTCCATGTCCACCATTTTAAGACTACTTCATTATAGACATGGGCTCTAACTCAGACTACGATGGTGTCGACGCCATTCACGCCCGGCCGAAGAAACACGCGATCTCCGCGCGTGTAAGCGGCCTCGTCACGTCCCCCGCTCCGATTTCCGCAACCCACCCCTCTCGACATATGTTCTAGTTCTGGTGCGTGAGCTCGGGGAAGATCCAGCCGGCTGAATTCCTCCATAACTCGCGCGCCGTTCACCCCGCCGAGTGGGATGTCGTACGGACCTGCACATCTCCGGTTCTTCTCCATCTCCGCCCACTCAGACCCTTTCTCGCTACACCTGTCTGACACAGGAGTCCTGTCACACTCTTTCTCCCACAGGTATATATATCTCTCTCTCTCGACACTAACGCCTGTCTGCGTATGCCTGAGAGTGAGATTTGTCATTTAAACTAGCATTTTTCACCACGGCCAGGTAGAAGCAGAGTGTGCGGGGGCCGTGCGTGGGCGCGCGTGTGTGTATGTAACGTACGAATCCCAAACCTACATATCCTAAATGTCCCGTCTCTTTTCAGCCAGGAGGGATCGACACACTTCAGACTCGCCGTTGTCAACGGAGGTTTTTTTTTTTTTTTTTTTCTTAGCGCACAGTCAGCGCAAAGCCCCTGAGCGGGAAGCTTTTGAGCGTGAGCGACCCCGCCGCTGTGCAAATGTTAGCCGTGTTTGCGCATGCAGCATCTACGCGGCACAGGGACCCAACGCCCCCTCCTCCTGCGGCACCTGCCACGCCCGCCCGCCCATGCGGCACAACGGTGCCAGGGCTCTGCAGGCACCACACAAGGACAGACCACCGCCCCCTCTTACTCCTCCCGAAGGCGGACGCCCCAGCGCACCTGTTCCCTGACCGTGTCCCGTTAGCAAACCCCAGCAATGTGTTGTTCCCTTTACCCTGGGCGTACCGTGTCCGGGGTGAAGGTGTGACTCTGTGTCCCCTACAACAAGGACCTCGAACAATAACCTCTGATCAGCACGGCAGAGGGAATATGAACGGGTGAACCTACGATGGATGGATGATCGCAGAGCCCTGTTCGTATCTCAATTTCAAGTTTGTTTTGTGAAAATTGTTCCTTGTCTTTAACCAAGTGCACGAAAGGGCGCTTTGTTCATGGTGCCGTTCCACCAAGTGGAGGGCAGGAGAGATGTAGGGCGGTCTAGACGAGCCGCCGAACGGAGTCCAGAACGAACGAATAAACGAGTGAACGGACCGGCGAAGGCTGACGCGCGCGAGCGTAATGTCGGCAGCGCGCCGCGCCCGGCCTGCTGGCAGTCCGGAACAGATGCGGACCGCATGGCGGGGGGCAGACCGGTGCGTTTGCCACGATCAGCCGTCGCTCGGGGGGACGGAGAGAGAGCCGCCTGCCCGCGCCTGTTCACTTAAAGGCAGCGTAACAGATGACGCGCAGAAACGGCGCCAAAAATCCCTGGATCCGGATGTCGGGCCGAGCCGTCCACGGCTGTGTGCGGGGGGGAGGAGAGCATGGACCGGTGCTCCTGGCCCGCACACAGCTGTTGGCAAGAGCACAGTCAAATTAGCCAATAAAAACGTGTGAAATGGGTGGCAGAGTGCCGGCTGAGGACCATGCCAAGAGAAATAAACCTCAGCGCTCGCCAGCTCGAGGCAGCCGACAGAAAAACAAGACCCAACGAGACGCAGGGAGATGCCCGGAGTGCGCTATCCCACACACACACACACACTCCCAGTGGAAGCAAGAGCTGAGTCAGACAGCAGTCCCGCCCAGGTACCGGGCAGCGTCAGAGGTTGGGGTAGAGAGGAGACTCTTCAGTCATGGATTTAGGAGACAGTCCGATGCAGACGGAACGTTCATCCTTCCCGAGCTCATACACACGTTACACGCCGCCCCAGATGTGGGCACGGACTCGTACAGAACACGGGAAAGCGCATAAAGGGGAATCATCCTTTCTCAGATTACTTCCCTGACTTCCATTTAAGCCCTCTGAGTATTATGCAAATGAGCCCTCCGTCTGCGCTACACGACGGCGTCTATCGAGAGCGATCCCCCGCAGTGAGCCCCCAGAGCTCACCTGCTCGAACAGGTGAAGCCCGACACCAGCAACGCCCCTCCGGATTAGAGCGTCTTCTTCCAAGGGCCGGGAACGGGATTGAACCTGTGAATCGTACGAAACTTCCCCGCTGCAGCCGGCGTGCGGGAGCGGCTGCGTGATATAAACACACTCCGCCGGGGATGGAGCGCGGAATTAGCTCGCTTGGCGCAGGAATGTAGTTGACACGAAGCTCCTCCGTGTCCCGCACTGTCTGTGGCAGCGGAAGCGTGAATCCTCCAGAGTTTTCATTTAACATCATGTTGGGCTGTGAAGTGTAATTTCAGTGGAATCTAAACACGCTAATTAAATATCATAACTTTCTGAAGCAGCCTTTCCTAAAGGTACCTGAAATTTTAATTTAGACTTCAAAAGGGGCCCGACTTTAAAGTAAATCTATTGTTTTTCATTTAGACTCGCAATTTTCTCCTCTCTCGCAAACGCAGCGCCGTTCGTACTTGTGATTGATCTGGTAATTAAAATATGCAGAGAGGGGAAAATATTAACCGCTTCTTTTTGTTTTAGAAAACAGTCGACACTTTTTTTTTTTTAATTCCTGAGTAGATAATTAAATTTCACACATTGATGTTCTTTACACAGCATTCATCGGCCTCATTATTTCTGCATTTTCATCTTTCTGCTGAGAGATCGATAGAT